>NC_090729.1:153197649-153207649 GCF_036898095.1 Palaemon carinicauda
GTCTGTTCATGAGCAGAGCAAGTGCAAGTTGATGTTAGTGGAGTCCTATCAAATGAATTTCAAGTGAAACAGTGGAGTACCTAAGGGGACTGAGTTGTCACCTCTGTTGTTTGTCCTCATCATGGACTCATCGCAGCATAACTTTGTCGCAACTATCATTAATATAGCCTTTCCAATTTCCAGGTTACTTTTCAGCATGAAGCGGAAAAATCCCACCAGCCGTACTTTCCTTGAAAATAAAGACATATTTTCCTCTACATTCTGAAACACCCAAACAACGATTCCTATAAATCAAGGCATTAACTACGTCGTCTTCATCACTGAATATATTGTATATCATTACTTTTGGATTTAATTTCCCGATTTTCTTTCGTATCAACAACCATATTTCGAATCTTATTTACTACTTTGTCTCTAATCCTGTCAGAGAAATTTACGATATTTCCATTTTAAGTTTATATAGTATTAAGCATTGGTATATCTTTAGGTGCCATTTCAACCTCAGCTTCCTGTCTGGAATTATAGTTAATGTTTGTGTTTATTTCATTACTAACAGATCTTTTTTCCTTGACTTTTTTCAGCATATGTCCTTTTCTCTTTTTTGGTGGCATCAGTGTTAGAATATAGACTTTCCAAGTAAAATGACCTGGATTTTGGGTCAATAGCCTGGGTCGAATCCACAACAACAGTGACACTATAAGTATTGCTCTCCCATTCAGCAATTCCTGCTTCTTGTTCTCCTATTGCATTGTTTTTTCTTCTGTAGTTCTTAATTCCATTTTTGAGATATTTGTTTCTGTATCTTCCAATCTTCATTGCAACTTTAGCTTCCTCTGCAAACTCAAGACATAACTATTACATAAGTCTCCATATTTGCATCCCTGGTGTTAGTATCAATATACACACATTTCTTGAGGATATAACTCGTACAAAATTCGTATCCTAGGATATTTTTGCACTTTCCCTTTGTAGATACATACGCTTGGCAATTTCCCGTTATGGTGTACTTTTATTTTCACTTATGTTCCCCCAAAAGAATAACTACTATTTCAAAGTTTTTATCTACGAAAGTAAACGAGAACAACTCGAGAGAGAGAGAGAGAGAGAGAGAGAGAGAGAGAGAGAGAGAGAGAGAGAGAGAGAGAGAGAGAGAGAGAGAGAGAGAGAGAGAGAGAGAGAGAGAACCACTACGTCTACAATTTAGCTCGCAGTGGAGTATTTTTTTGATTTACATTGTGTTGTCTTTGCTAGTGGAATAATATTTTCTATAGGGTGAAAATAATATTGCAGTATAATGGCAAAAATATAGTACCATTTTATGTTTCGATTACATTCATTCGTGTTTGTTTGTAGTTAATTACGACATTTAGTGTTGACTTTAACAGATTGAGAATTGCGATATTAATTACTTTAGTTAAAGTAAAAATTAGGCTGATTTTTATATAATTTTTATTGTAACAAATACTCATTTTGAACACAGGAAAATTTTTTGAGTTTAATACAGGATCCACTAATTAAAAATGCATAATAAGGTTAGGAATCGAAATAATAGTTAAGGTAAAACTGTGGATGTATGTAGTTGTAGGTATATATGTATGCAGATATCTTGATAAAGATAGTATACGTAGGAATATGTTTAATTCTAGTTCACAGTGCCCCCCAAAATCCATGAAAATTGCTTGATAATTGTGGCGACATCAGCTAAAGAAGAAAATTGGATATTCAACAAAGCAATAACGTTAAAGTTAACAGTCAGATATGTCGACAAAAATGAAGCTCCATACCATATTCTATGAACGAAGAAAAAAAATCACAGATCTTCCAGTAAATTTGTTGAATAGTCATACATTTTATTGGACAAATATGAAACGTTTAGCACATAATAAAATTTCTATAAAATCAAGGCGTAAAAGACACTACTAACCTTAACTACTCAAACCGGGCACTGTGATTCCTGATAAGAGACAGCAGTGTGAGAATTAAGCAAATTAAGAAAGCATTGATAGTGATCTTGTGCATGACTGGGCATTACATATTTGCATCAGGTGGAAGATTTACGTCAACTCGCAAACAAATAGAAATTATGTAATAGTTACTAGTTAATATAAGGTGATTAGCCAAATCCTTCAGAGATCATCATTTCTCATAAAGGACGGAATACAGATAATAAAAAATCCTAGCACTCATTCATAGGACTAACTTAATTATGTCTCTTCCTCTCTGGCGAAAGCAGCTAGTGACTGCAAATATATATCGCCACGTGCCACTCAAAAGGATAAATGAAATATTACACATATTGTACTGCAATAGCAGAATTAATGCAATCGGTTTAAATGATTATATTAATAAATTTTTCCTTGTGAAGATGACGATGATGATCAAGATATTAATTGTCATGAATATGGTTTTAACAAATGATTAATATGCTTTAGAACGCTTTGCTTTGTAATGTACAATGACATAACTTTTTTATCAATAACATGAATATAAACCATTCCAAAATATTGTTATTAACGGTATAAGCATACTATGATAACTAATTTGGCCAAAAATGGTTAATGGTGGCCATTGTGGAAACGACCTATTTTTTTTTTTTTGTCTACTTAATCAAGCCAAGCAGACACATCAGTTTCTTGATTAAAAAAACAAAGAAATGGCACTTTGACTATGAGGGTAGGAGGCTGTAGAAATCTTATGCAAGTCATTAAAAGTTTCTCATTGTTGATAAAATAATAATACCAACAACAATAATAGTAACTACAACAACGACATTAATAATAATAATAATAATAATAATAATAATAATAATAATAATAATAATAATAATAATAATAATAATAATGGTAATAATTCAAATTGTGGCCAGGAAGTTGTCCACAAACAAACAAACACACACACAAATAGGGGTGAAAACATAACCTCCTTCGTTGGCAGAGGTAATAATAATAATAATAATAATAATAATAATAATAATAATAATAATAATAATAATAATAATAATAATAATCAAGAAGAAGTAAAGTAGGAAAACCCAACCCCTAAATAGCCATCTCTGAATAGCAAACGCGAGATGAATACCTCACGCTTCTGGAGGAACTGATAACCACCGTCTCTCGTATATTCATGACAGCATCTGCCAAGGAAACTGACAAACTGATCTCAATGGAATTCAGACGGTGGGGCCCAAGCGAGAAGCACACACGCTCCGAATGCTGGATCTTTATATACAAATATAACATCGAATCGCTTCTCTGCCGCTTACTTTAGCAATATTTCAATAATTTAAGTACACAAAAATTATCTTGTAGTGCTAATGTAGTCTGTCTTTTCTGTGAAAGAAACCCATAACATTAAATCTTAAAGCTAAGCTTCTGAGAAAAAATCCGAAAGGAGCAATGCAAAGTTTCAAGGGTAAGAGTTTCAAAAGGACACAAAATCCTTATTTGCACGAGGAATTACATCAAAATGAAAAAAAATTTCATTTGCCCGTATATACAGATTACCCATGGCAAATATTAAACATTTCCTCGAGGTGTTCTGGAAAATAACTTTTCCTACGTTATAGATTACTTACAGCCTTACACTATGGTTGTCAAATTAGTACCAAGTTATGTGATCTTAAAACCGTCGTCAAAATCCAAGTCAAATTCCATGGGGCAATGTGTGCTGCTTACAAACTTTCCCCTGAAAGACTTGTCGGACGGAATCTGAAAGGGTAACGCCTGGTGACAAACTCTCTAAAGTCTGGTTGGAATATACTCACGTATAAAAACATGACTGGTAGAGTGTCTGGGATTGAAAGGGGAAGAGCAAGAGAGGGTGTGGCTTTATTACTGAGTGAATGGATGACAGGTAAAGTAGTGGAGTGGATGGAAATATCCAGGTTAATGTGGATAAGGGTTAGGTTGGGTAGGGAATGTTGGGCTTTTGTTAGTGCATATGGCCCAGGTTGTGAGAAAAGTGAAGAAAAGCGGAATGAGTTCAGGAATGAATTAACTAGGTGTGTAGAAGGACTGGGTAGAAGGAATTATGTAGTTGTCATGGGTGACTTAAATGCTCGAGTGGGTGCTAGAGAGGTAGAAGGTGTCATGGGGAAATATGGCGTACCAGGTGAATGTGAGAGTCGGAGGTAGATATGTGTTGGGCAAGAGATGGTGATAAGTTCAAGCTTTTTCAAAAAGAAAGATAAAAACAAGTATACAAGGGTAAGAGTGGCAAATGGAAGTGGAAAAAAGGGCGTTAATGGATTATGTGTAAATAACTAGAAGAATGTTTGGAAGACTGAAAGACATGAAAATGTTTAGGGGTATGGCTAAAGGTATGTCTATTATTTTTTGGTGGAAGGAAAATTAGTTGTAGCAAAAGAGTGGGAGAATAGAGTGGGCGGGATGTAAGAGTGAGCTAGCGAGGGTTGAAGAGATAATAAAACCGGAGGTAAACAGTGAATATCAAGAAAAGTTGAAAATGGCATAGGACAGAGTGAAAGTAAGAGAAACTGGTAATTTAGAGGAGAAATGGAAGTTAGTTTAAAGAAAATTTTGTTGGGATTGTAAGTGATGTATGTGGCAAGAATTTTGTTGGAGGCAGCATGAGGAAGGGAAGTGAGTGATGGAATGGAGTGAAGGTAAAAGTGGAAGAGAAAAAGGGGGCATTTGAAGAATGGCTGCAGAGTAATAGTGTAGAGAAATATGAAAGATATAGAGAGAAAAATTTGGAAGTGAAGCACAAGGATAAGTTTTGGAAAGAAGCGAAGAGAGTAAGGAAAGCAGGTTCGAAAATTGAAGAGACAGTGAAAGATGGAAATGGAAGGTTATTAAAAGAAGAGGAGGCAAGGAAAAGGTGGGCGGATTATTGTGAAAGTTTAAAAATGTTTAGGATAATAGGGAGGTAGATATAAGTGCTGTTGCAAGCGTTGAGGTGCCAGTGATGGAAGACGAGAATGAGAGAGAGATTACAAGAGAGGAAGTGGGGAGAGCACTAGATGAAACAAGAGTAGGAAAAGCACCTGATATGGATGGTGTCAGCTGAGATGTTGAAGGAAGGGGTGTGACTGTACTTGAATGGTTGGTGAGATTGTTAAATGTGTGTTTTGTGTTGTCAATGGCACCAGTAGATTGGGTTTGTGCATGTATTGTACCACTATATAAGGGTAAGGGATATTTGCATTAGTGTTGTAATTCAAGGGGTATTAGTTTGTTGAATGTGGTTGGAAAAGTGTATGGTAGAGTATTGATTAATGGGATTAAGGGTAAAACAGAGAATGCAATCTTAGAAATACAGGGTGGTTTTAGAAGAGGTAGGGGATGTATAAATCAGATTTTTACAGTAGGAAGATATGCGAGAAATATTTATGGATCTGGAGAAAGCGTATAATAGAGTTGATAGGGAAGTGACGTGGAATTTGATGAAGTTGTATGGAATTGGTGGAAGGTTGTTGCAAGCAGTGAAAAGTTTCTGCAAAGGTAGTAAAGCGCGTGTTAGAATAGGAAATGGAGTGAGCGATTGGTTTACGGTGAGAGTGGGGCTGAGACAGACGATGTGTGATATTGCCATGGTTGTTTAACTAGTATGTTAATGGAGTAGTGAGAGAGGTGAATGTTCGAGTGCGTGGACGGGGACTGAAACTGGTAGACGAGGGTGATTATGAATGGGAGGTAAATCATTCTGTTTGATATGGTCGGAATGTCTCTTAACTTACATAATTAAAATATCCTACATACATTATGTGTTAATTGAACTTCATCTAATAGTTTTCTCTCTAGACATGCCACCAAATCTAATAATAATAATAATAATAATAATAATAATAATAATAATAATAATAATAATAATAATAATAATAATAATTATAATTACAACAATAATAATAATAATATTAATTATAGTAATAACAACAACAACAATACCAACAGCAATAATAATTATGATAAGGATTATATCAATAATAATAATAATAATAATAATAATAATAATAATAATAATAATAATAGTAATAATAATAACAACAACAAAAAAACAACAACAACAATAATAATAATAATAATAATAATAATAATAATAATAATAATAATAATAATAATAATAATAATAATTATAACCGATAGAAAGTAAGAAGTACCTTTAACAACGACAGTAGTAGATGCCACTTTAAATAAGAGAATCATCAGTTAATATTTCTCTTCAATAGAAAGATTCGTAACTTTTATAGCTGCAAAAGCAATAATAATCTACTTTCTAATAAATACTATCGTATACCAACCACTAGAATATATTTTTATCCTTTCCTGACATATTCCGCCAAATTAAATGATCAACGTTATAAGAGGGATTAGAATAGCAAACTTTATGTCTCGAGTTTCTTTGAAACAAACTGAGAAGTTGTTTACAATAACCACACTCGTTTCAGTTTCTCGAGTTTCTTGCCTAACCTTTCAGGGAAAACAACCTCATTAAACATTTTAAACTTTATAAGGCGGCGACGGTACGAGAGTGTCGAAAATTAACTCGAGGCTGAAGCTTGGAAAAAAGTTTGGCTTTTCCGTAACGAGTTCGCTAATCAGTATGTTTCATGCTTTAACTTTATGAAATAAAGTTCTGGTAATTTAAAGAATACATAGATGTAATTACGCGATTAAAGAATCCTCCCACGTAAATCGGAACGGGGAGCTCCCATGTTTATTTTTTCCCGTTTATAACAACGTTAGACCGCTGGTAATGAACCTTACGTCATCTAGTTTAGGGCAGCCTCTCTTAACACCAAGATATATAAAAGTTGGCGAAATAAATTTACTTGGCCGTGCGAACAAAATCCTTACAGGCCAAGGTCCCGAGAATGCTGAATCCAGGCATTTAAAATCCCAATATTTTCTTAAGAGCTAATTTTGACCTTTTGAAATTAGGTCACACAATATTTCATTGAGAATAATCATAGAATAAATATGAAAATAATACATAAATGACGTTTAAGTTTTCTTGAATGATGTTTAAATTTTCTTACCTTTAGAGAAAAGAACGAAGTCTTGAGCGGCAGAGACTACCAGACCGAATAATTTGATGAAGGAAATCTTTTGTTGATTTTGGTTTAATTTCACTTCATTTATGATTTTATGACACCCGCACCACTTACAAATGGTGTAATTGTAATAATCATGTAGTGTTAGTCAATGCTGTCCATTTGCAGGCTTCCGATCTATACATTTCCCAGCACAAGTCAAAGAATTTCCTGCTGTAATCCTTCACCATCACATAACCTCGTGCGGTTTACTAATTTCCTTCATTTCGAAAGAAGGGTTGAGAAGTCACTAACTTTTAAAGTAAATGGGAGGACTAAAGGATGCAGTACAACTGACTATTTAGTGTCTTAGTGTGGGATACGAGGATGTTGACAGAATAGGAATTTGAATATTTTTAAACGGTGTCCTTGGGCAGCCAACTAGCTCTTTTGAAATGCCTAAATATTCCTATTTGGGGTTTTTGACATTTCCTAAAGGATATTGTTGTTAGAAAAATTATGATCAACTGACAACCTTAATATGCAAATTGACACGGAAATCATAATAATTTTTATGTCGAGATTTTGACGTGACGGGATTTAGCCGGATGGGATTGTGGCTGAGGGACTGTGACCAAGACCTCCTTCAATCATACATTTTGACAGTATGGTTATAGTAAACAACGAAACTTAAGCGAGAAACAACTCTTAAGTGATAGATTTGGAGATACCACCAGGGGGCGCTCTTCAAAATGCCCCTAAAATTTATTTTTATACAACATCTTGAGTAAATCAAGATAAACTGATGCCAAAATTATTCAATTTTAGTGTTCGATGAAAATGAATCACACTAAGTCTTATTTATGAGATCCATGTAGGGGCGAAGGGCTACGTTTCATATATGTACGCATTTTTATTCAATATGGATTTTAAATTACTACTTTTACAATATCATTTAATGCATTTAAGATGATCAAATATCAAGCATATTTAGATTTCTCTACTTATGATAGGGATACCAAAAATTCTAAGTGTGTTAGCCTTCACTCAATTTTCAATACACGTGGTATATTTAAGTAAACTACTCTAAAATGAAAAACAAGAAAATTATGGTATTCAGTGGCCTTGCCTCCGATCGGGATTTCTTAAACCTCAGCAGTCCAAGTTTCAGCTATCACTGGCCAAGTATTGCAGCTTCATCATATAAATCTGTGTATACTGCTACAGATTCAGATTTGCCCCTGAATGATTTTATTCATTGTCATCGCCGACAATGACTTTTAATGTCAGGATACCAGAAAACTCAATATCAATTATAATAGGTATCACCAACCTCCTCACCTGACGATGAAATTTCCACTGTTTCTAACATTTCCACAAACTTATGCAAGTTATTCTCCTCCAAATTATTCTTCTCTGGAACAAGACATGTTGGCAACTATTGCCTTTCAAGTCATACTGTAGGTTCCTTCTTCCAACTGCCAGACATCGTTTTCTTCTAAATGCTGTTTTCAGTCAAATTAATCAGCGTGTATCAGCCTTTTAGCACAAATGTAGCATGGCTGACAAGCATATTGATCACAGATTCTTGAACTTTCCAAATGGATTTTTACGCATTGCCTTAGGTCCATAATCCATGATAAACTTCTCGTACCTCTGCTTATTGAGATCTGTTCTATCTTTTGCGTCATAGATACTGCTTGTGTAGATCTGCATCAGTAATTTGGTGGTTTCGGTTGGGTCATCATATGTAAGTTCAACGAAGACATTCTGAACCTCAAGCATTTTCATTAACTTTTCAAATAGTCATTTAAAAAAAAAAAGAAACTAGCAATGTAATCAAAGCCTGTAAATGAATGAAATGCTGGAAGTGTTGAGCTTATCTGTGGGCCAAGTTTGTTGGCAATTGCTCTGGCGTTGATAAAGCACCTGTTGTTATTGGATTGCATGATGGTACAGGAGAATGGCTGCAATGTCTGTGTCTAATGCTTGTACTACAAGTTTTCCACGCTCTATATACTCTAACTTTGTATGGAGCGCTACCTTGGTATCTGCTTCCTGGTAGTTATTTTTCAGGGTTTCAACCACCTCTCGTATCATAGCAACTGCTACATAGAAATGGTAACACTTGCCTGGTACATCACGGCACAGGTGATGAATACCAAGAATTTGTCCATATGAAGGATGTTGCCACTCACCAGCAAGAAACAGAGGCAGTTGTTTCTTGAGGGATCTGGAGATTCACTCAGATCTTTGAGCATGAGCTTTAGCTCTGGACCTGTAATATGATATATCCTGTCCATAACCACCCGTCTGTCTCTTTCTGCATTCTTTAATGATGTTTTTGGGTGGTCATGAAATAACAAATATACACGACCAGCGGAAGTCAATATATTTTCACTCTGGTGCACAAGAAGAATTCTAATATATAATATCACCATCGTTTTGATGACAAGAGAACCGATTTCTCATACAGTCTTGTGTAAGTAAATTAAAACAAGCTGATAGATATAGTTAATTGTATCCTTAAGACAATTTTTTCTATTTATTTACAGAGAGAGAGAGAGAGAGAGAGAGAGAGAGAGAGAGAGAGAGAGAGAGAGAGAGAGAGAGAGAGAGAGAGAGAGAGAGAGAGAGAGGGAGGGAGTGTGTATCTGCTTCATTCCTCTGCTTCGTTTCTTTTATGGCGATAACATAACCTGATTATATTAGGAATATCAAAAAACGTCCATGAAGTGACATCAAAGATAGAGACCCAGGCCATTTAGGATCCCTGTGTCGTTAGGAGGGTTGTGTAGCGATAAGAATAGTGACTGAACAAAAAAGAAAATCGGGGCTTTTATGCCCTATGAAATGTTAGACACATGAAGCATAGCAAATTATTGTATACTTTATTGCAGATTTGTTTTTAGATTTTTTTTCAGAAATATTGTCCAAAATCAACATAAATTATATATATATATATATATATATATATATATATATATATATATATATATATATATATAT
>NC_090729.1:153217649-153220149 GCF_036898095.1 Palaemon carinicauda
GCCAATCCGCTTTTCCTCTCTCATTTCCACATTCTGGTCGATGTCGCCCACCGATGATTGGTCAATGCAGACTCGTACTTGTCGACACCTATTCAACCCGCCCCTCCAACCACCCTCTCTACATCAGTGCACCCACGGATGCCTACGCCCACCTCCTCACGTCGTACCGGGGAAGTTTTCCATCCAGAACTTTGCCAAACACCCACGGCTCCTGCCAAGCACGGTATTTATCATCATATCAAGACGACGAGACCCCCAGTCTTCGTATAATTCAGACGTCTGGCACTAGAACGATTGGCAGCCACCAAACATACGTTCGCTGAAATGGAAGAAATGGGCCTTTGCCAAAAGGACTCCAGCCCATGGTCGTCACCCTTCCACATCGTTCTGAAGAAAGACGGCTCCCTCCGTGCATGTGGGGATTACAGGCGCCTGAACATGCAAACAGAACCAGATCACTACCCCCTTCCAAACATCGCCGACGTGATCTCCTACCTGTACAAAGCAAAGGTCTTCTGTACACTCGACCTCCTGAAGGGGTATTATCAGGTGCCTATGAACCCAGAAGGCATCCCCAAGACCGCCATCACCACTCCATTTGGTACATACACCCTCAATTACTCCTGTTTTGACCTTCATAATGCTGGGACCACGTTTCAACATCTCATGGATGGCATCTTAAGGGACCTCCCATTCTGTGCATATTATGCGGATGACATACTTGTGTTCACCTCCTCACAAGAGGAACACCTCCGTCACCTGCGCATCGTGTTCGAAAGCCTGCAACAGAATGGCCTTGAAGTCCGGTACGACAACTGTACTTTTGGCGCCAACGAAGTGTCGATCTTAGGGCACCGCATCACTCCTGAAGGAGTCCATCCCCTCCCTGAGAAGGTAGCAGCCGTTCAGGACTTCCCCGTTCCCTCGACTGGCAAAGCTCTGCAGGAATTCTTGGGCATGATCAACTATTATCACCGTTTTCTGCCAGCCATTGCCGCCACTCTTGCTCCCCCCTATGCCTCCATCAAGGGCAAGCCAAAGGACCTGAAGTGGGGTCACCTTCAAGAAGCAGCCTTCTGCAATGAAAAGAAGGCCCTATCAACCGCTGCGGCTCTCACTTTTCCTATCCCTCATACCCCTCTCCTTCTCTCCACCAATGCCAGTGACGTCGCTATTGGTGCAGTACTCGAGCAGGTGGTCAATGGCTCGCCCCACCCATTTGCCTTCTTCAGAAGAAAACTATCCTAGGCAGAATCAGGTTATTCTACCTTCGATCGTGAATTGCTGGCAGTGCATTTGGCAGTCCTTCACTTTCGCCATTTCTTAGAAGGTACGCCCTTCATCATTTGCACAGACCACATGCCTCTGGTGCACGCCTTCACTCGACAGTCTGATACCTGGTCTGCCCGGCAACGCCAACATCTCTCCGCCGTGGCTGAATGCAATTGTGCCCTTCAATACGTCCCATGGAAAATGAACGCCGTTGCCGATGCCCTGTCAACAAACATGTTGGCTGCCATTCAACTGGGATTGGATTACAACCAACTGGCTGAAGCCCAACGACAGGATCCAGAGTATCAAGCATGTAGAACATCCTGCACGTCCCGACCTTGGATTCCTGCTCCCATCCGCCGACAGGTGTTTGATTTCATTAACGGCCTTTCACATCCCTCGTGCCATTCTACTGCACAGCTACTGAAGACGAAGTTCATTTGGCATGGCATTTCTAAGGATGCTAAGGATTGGGTCTGCGCCTGTACTTCTTGCCAAACTCCCAAAGTACATCGACACACGGATTCAGGATTAGGCACCTTTCCTCAACCTCAGCGTCGTTTCGCAAAGATTCACGTCGACGTTGTAGGCCCCCTACCCACATCACAAGGGCATCGTTACCTGTTTACCGTCATCGACCGCTCCACTCGTTGGCCTTAAGCCATTCCCATGGAAACTGCAACGTCCGCCTCATGTACATCTGCTTTATTCTCAAGATAGATTGCAAGATTTGATATCCCTGAACATATTACTTCTGACAGGGGTACCACTTTCTCCTCTCAATTGTGGACATCATTAACGAATGTCCTGGGCATCACCCTACATCAGACAACTGCCTACAACCCCGCTACCAATGGAATGGTTGAACATTTTCATCGCACCCTCAAAGCAGCTTTGATGTCCCGCTGCAAGGATTCAAACTGGTTTACTCAGCTTCCCCGGGTCCTCCTGGGACTAAGGACCACTCTTAAAGACGCCCTCGACGTCTCGGCAGCTGAAATGGTGTATGGCGATCAGTTGGTCGTCCTTGCAGAATTTTTTCCTTCTACAACTTCCTCCGACTTTCTCCAGAGCATACGTCACATCGTGGGAAAATTTACTCCATGCCGCCAGACTTACAAGCCCCCAGCGAAACATCACATACCGTCAGACTTGCACTCTGCAATGCATGTCTTCCTGCGCATCAACACTAGCAAGCCACCGCTAACGCCCCCTTACACGGGCCCTT
>NC_090729.1:153230149-153232649 GCF_036898095.1 Palaemon carinicauda
AGTGAAGGGCATTCTAACAACATATAAGAAAAAGAATGAACATAATACGAATGGCAGATAATAGATGAACATTAAGAATAACATAATTGGTCCCTAGAGATCGCAAACGAAACAGGGGAAGGAAGAGAAGACGATAGATTGATGAATTAAGAAAGCCTGGACATTAAGAATAACAGAACTGGTCCCTGGAGACTGCAAAGGAAGCAGGGGAAGGAATAGAAGACGATGGATTGACGAACTGAGAAAGTTTGCGGTGGTCACTGGTACATAACGATCATAAACAGAAGCAAGGGGAATTACATGTCTGGGGCCTTTCTTCTGCAATGGACTTACAACGGCTGATTCTTATTCTGATGATTATATATATATATATATATATATATATATATATATATATATATATATATATATATATATATATATATATATATATATATATATATATATATATATATATATATATATATGTCTGTGTATGTTTGCGTGTACAAATATTGACAAATATTAAGGTTAAAGTAGTTTTCGATATCGAATACAATTTCTTTTAGGAATATATAGATAATGGCAATCCATTTGCTAGTGTTTCTATATTGGGCCAGGATTCGAACTTATGCCTCTAAGTTGAAAAAAAAAATCTCCCCGAGCTTTCTAAAGCGTTATCTGAGGACCTCGAGTCTACTGTGTATATTCCTGTCGAAATCTTGTATTTTTTACTCAGAACTGAAAACAATCCATCTCCACCATGATAGCCAATTCCTATGTTTTCCTTAGGCTATTTATGATTTTTTTTTGCACTAAGTTCACATTAATTTCATACTGGCTGTAAAAGTGGAGGTGGTTTGTTTTTTATTTTACAGATAAATACTTACATTCTACTGAAATCATGCACAGGAGAGTAAAAAATAACTTGTATATTTATTGAGAGCCTGGTCAGTCATGTTTACTTTGTTTTGTTTCACTTTAAAGGTATAAGGTTGAATCCTGTCTTGTGAAGAAGTAATGGTCATTCAGTTCGTTTGAGGTATGAATTACATGCCCGAGTGAATCCTATAATAAAAGCTATCTGTGGTTCAACATTTGAAAGTATGATCTTCACTTATGTTAGAGAAAAAACTATTAAATGGTATTCAGATACCAAAGTTTATGTATTAATATATATCTGCCTGTATATCTATTTATTTATCGATTTATCTATACACACACACACTATATATATATATATATATATATATATATATATATATATATATATATATATATGTGTGTGTGTGTGTGTGTGTGTGTGTGTGTGTGTGTATGTGTGTGAGTGTGTTTGTGTTTTTGTGTGTGCATATGCGTATGCTGTATGAATAGCCAATCTCTTAGTAGAGTCCAAAAATCAAAGAAAATATCTGTCCGTAAAACTTTGAATCCTAAGCTTCATAGAAGAGGGGAAGGGCTTGTGAAATGGGTCGTGGAATTTTGTGAGGCCTTGTAAAAAATCATTTACGTATTGCAAAATAGATCTTAGTTTTTTTTCAAAGATACTCGTATATCAAAATGTTCTCCGCTTATAATTAAGGTGTAAATCCATCGCTCAACTAATGCAGTCCTGGTTAAGAGTCGCGTGAAAAGGTGATCGAAAACACGTGTCAAGACCTAGTAATATTTGGAGAAACGTAGGCCTAATTGCCTTTTTTTTTTTTTTCATCCTGAAAGGTATGGAGCTCAGTTTGTCCGAAGAGATGCTGTCTTCGATTTTTGGACGCCACTAAGATATTGTCTATTTATTATAAACGTTGTAAACTAACATTCCCAAGTACCATTCATGTGTGCGTATATATATATATATATATATATATATATATATATATATATATATATATATATATATATATATATATATTATATATATATATATATATATATATATAACGAGAATTAATAGGCATATCAACGTAAGATAGTTATCAAAAAGAAACAGTTCCATCAGTAACGATAAAGTATGACCAACTTGCTTAAAAGAGAAAATGAAAACAAATTCGATCGGTTCTCGTCAACCAGAAGAGATACTGCAGCAATCTCTCTCTCTCTCTCTCTCTCTCTCTCTCTCTCTCTCTCTCTCTCTCTCTCTCTCTCTCTCTCTCTCTCTCTTTGTAGCGAAGGAGCACTTAATCTGCAAATGAGATTCCCTGATGACGCAATGGCCAACTCGGCATTCCATTAGACTGGACGCCGAAAGAGATCTAACTTAATCCTCCTCCTTGTTGATGCAGAACAAAGGTCGTTAGCCCCGGAGAGATGCGTCGTAAAAACAACTCCGTTGCACTTCGGTCCTGAATGCTGAACTCACCAGGGGGAGCCTAAACAAGGCTGCTGGAGCTGGGGTGGTTACAGAAGTCGATTGTCATGAATGCAATCTAATTAATTCCAGGAACATAACAACTTTGGGCCATTGTGTGCTTGGCGAAAAGTTACGCTTGGCGTTCTTTGTTGGGAACTAAAACTTGTTCTATTTTAT
>NC_090729.1:153240149-153255149 GCF_036898095.1 Palaemon carinicauda
TTACTCACCACTCCCTCACGCCCCAACCAACGACCTCTACAGCCATTTTCTGATTCCAATTGACCACAGTTATGCTACTACCACTCCAGATTCGGGATTGCTGCGAAGAAATGTATGAATGTTTTTCTGAGGACAAAAAACTGGTAACTAGGGCATCTTTTGTGGCAGTGGCCTACCCTGACACTAATCTTTTCTTTTCACATGAAGTAGGTACAGACGTGCAATTTTTGGTAGACACAGGTGCCTGTCATTCACTTCTGCCAAGGCAATTCTACAGGACATGATGTAGTCTGTCTAAGTCTGCCAACATCCACCTGGTAGCTGCCAACGGATCTGCGTTACCCATCCATGGTTATGAAATCCTCAAATTATCGTTCAAATACGCCAAATGTTATGGTAAGTTTCTCGTGGCTGACGTCACATTGACAATACTCAGCGTGGACTTTCTTTCACATTTCCAACTCCTTGTTCATGTGGCTCACCATCGGTTTTTCAACTTGGATTCTTACTCCTCGACACCTCTCCAAACTGCAACTCTGACCTCGATCTTTACATCAGCGCTTCCACAGATGCCTACGCCCACTTCCTCACATCCCACCCGGAAGTTTTTTGTCCAGAACTTTGTCAAATAATCATGGTTCCTGGTAAACACAGAATTTATCATTATATCAAGACTACGGGACCCAAAGTCTTTGCCAGAGTCAGATGTCTGGCACCAGATCATTTAGCAGCAGCTAAACAAATGTTTGCCGAAATAGAGGAAATAGGCCTTTGCTAAATGGCCTCAAGCCCATGGTCATCCCCCTTATACATCATTATGAAAAAAGATGGCTCCCTGCATGAACATGCAGACAGAGCCGGATTACTTCTCCCTCCCAAACAAAACAGACGTGAACTTCTACTTGCACAAAGCAAGGTTTTTGTCACGCTCAACCTTGTAAAGGGGAATTATCAGGTGCCCAGGAACCCAGAAGACCTCCCTAAGACCACCATCACCACCCCCTTCGGTAAATGAACCTTCAATTACTCATTTTTTCGCCTTCATGAAATTGGGGGAACTTTTCAACGTCTTATGGATGGCATCATAGGGGACCTTCCTTTCTGTGTATGTTTCGTGGATGCCATACTTGTGTTCTCTTCCTCCAAAGAAGAACACCTCCATCATTTATGCATCATGCTCTACCGCCTACAACATAATGTTCATGTAATCCGGTAGGACAAGGGTACCTCTGGCCACTATGAGGTATTGTTCTTAGGGCACTGCATCACTCCTGATGGAGTCCACCCACTCCCTGAGAAGGTAGAAGCAATTCTTAACTTGCCCATGCCCTCGCCTGTCAAAGCATAGCAAAAATTCTGGGGCATGATCAACTATTATCACCGTTTCCTTCCAGCCATCACAACCACTCTTGCCACCTTCTAAGGCAAGCCAAAAGACCTGAAGTAGGATCCCCTTCAAGAAGCAGCCTTTTGCAATACAATGAATACCATATCAACTGCTGCTGCTCTCATTTTCCCCGTCCCACATGCACCTCTCCTTCTCTCCACCGATACCATCAACATTGCTATTGAGGCAGTACTCGAGCAGGTGGTCAACGGCTCGCACCACTCATTGGCTTTATTTAGTAGAAAACTGTCGAAGGCGAACTCCAGCTACCCTACCTTTGACCGTGAATTGCACTTGGCTGTCATTCACTTTCGCCACTTCTTGGAAGGTACGCCCTTCGTCATTCACACAGACCACATGCTTCTGGTGCATGCCTCCACTCGACAATCTGACGCCTGGTCTGCCCGTCAATGTCGACATCTCTCCCCCGTAGCCGAATATAATTGTACACTTTAATACATCCCTGGGAAAATGAATTCTGTTGCTGATGCCCTGTCAACAAACACATTGGCTGCCATTCAAATGGGATTGGATTACAACGCCTTGGCAGAAGCCCAATGAAAAGATCCAGAGTACCAAGCATATAGGGCATTCTACACATAACTCCATTGGGAGGATGGCCCTCTCAACGACTCGAATGCCACCCTCCTCTGTGACATCAGTACTGGTAGACCTAAATACTGGTTACCTTCTCCCATGAACCAACAGGTGTTTGATTTCATTCATGGTCTTTCACATCTCTTGTGCTGTTCAACTGCACAGCTACTGAAAAACAAAATTGATTTGGCATGGCATTACTAGGGATGCGTCACAAGGATTCAACCTCAGCGGCCTTGCCCACATTCACTTAGATGTAGTAGGTCCCCTACCCACATCACAATGACATAATTACCTGTTTACTGTTATCAACCATTCCACTTGTTGGCCTGAAACCATTCCCATGCAAACTGCAAACTGCAACATCCGTCGCGTGTACATCTGCCTTTCTCTAAGGATAGATCTCAAGATTTGGTATCTCTGAGCATATTACTTCTGACAGGGGTACCACTTTCATCTCTAAATTGTGGATATCATTAGCACATCTCCTGGGAATCACCCTACATCAGCCAACCACATACATTCCTGCTGCCAACGGAATGGTTTAATGTTTTCGCCTCACCCTCAAAGCAGCTTTGATGACCCGCTGCAAGGCCTCCAACTAGTTTACTCAGCTTTTCTGGGTCCTCCTGGGACTAAGGATTACTCCTAAGGACACCCTGGAATTTTCAGGAGTTGAAATGCTGTATTGCAAGGTGCTGATCGTCCCTGCCGAATTTTTTGCCGTCGACAACCTCCTCCAACAATCTCCAGCGCCTATGTCATGTTGTGGGAAATTTACTCCATGCTTCCAGACTTACAATCCCTCAGCGAAGCAACACATACCGACAGATTTACACAAGGCATCGCACAATTTCCTGCGCAGCAAACCACCTCTAACACTTCCATACATGGGCCCTTTCCTCGTGATCCATCAAACAATGAAGGTATTGAAGGTGTTCTTACTATATGTTCGTGCCAATAAAGACTGGGTCTCTACTGATTGCCTTAAACATACGCATCTCTTAACACATGACCCCACTACAGTATGCCTCTGCAGAGCAGGGCACCCTACTTGACATATATGTCTTTTTCAGGGGGGAAGCCAAGTATTGCATGTGTATCACACACGCTCATATACTGCAATGGTATCTCTGTTTTTTGTATATCAACGTTACCGATTTCCCCTTGCTTTGTGCCGTTCTTAATTGGAATGGACTGTATAAACTCATGCTCCGTCGAAATAAAGTTAGTTGTATTTACCTCACTTTTCAGTTCTTACCTAACTTGCCCCTCACAGAGACATGTCCTTCCATTCCCGTCTGTTTATGGTCGTTCTATGCCAGCCTGTAATCACAGCCACACATTATCTTAGCTTGCCAGCCTATGCCCACAAATTTCCTTAGGCCATCACGCCATCGTCTTTTCTTTCTTCTCCTGTTTTGTTTGCACTGTCGAGAAATATATTCTGTTATTCTTCTTGTCCGTCTATTATCTGCAATTCTCAATATAAATCCTGCCTATATCCTTTTATTTTTCATAGCATGTTGTTAGAATATCCTCTACTTTACTTTGCTCTCATAGCGATATTACTCTTTCTGTTTCTTAGTGCTTGATGGTACACTCGGGCACACTACTATTCTATCTTATTTCTCTTCCTCTTGATTTGCTAAGTTTATATAGTTAATATAGAAAATATTAATTTTACTACAGTTACTTTGTTTAAAATATCTTACGTTTTCCTTGATTCCTTTCCTCACTGAACTATTTTCCCTGTTGGAGTCCCTGGGCTTATAGCACCCTGCTTTTCCAACTAGGTTTGTAGCTTAGCAAGTAACAACAACAACAACAATAATAATAATAATAATAATAATAATATTCTTTCAATAGCTCTTTGAGATGGCACTACCTTATCTTCTAAGGCATAATAAGGCTCAAAGTGTCTAATGTATAAGTTAGTACTGTTATTACCATCGGATTAAATAGTTTTCTTTTTAGATAAAGGGACATTTTACATTTAATAATGTCATTTTGTTTATCAAAGACCTCAATCCCATGCTCATTTTTGTTTTATGTAATTGGGAAACACTTATTTGTTGTCTCTTCATTTTCATTGTATATTTTCTTAGTTTTACTCATAATACAGTCCTATATTTCTGATTTCTCTAAACAAATCTTCTATCATCTTATGCAATTCCCCCCATGATTCACTAAACACCATTATGTCACTTGCAAATTTTTAATTAAAGTTAATGCCTACATTTTGCCAATATAAATGTTTAAAAAACTACTATGCATGCTGTGAACAATTTAGGAGGGATGGTGTCTCATTGTCTAACTCCTTTCTCAATTGGAATTTTCTATCTTTATGTAGTTTTAGGATGGCTGTACTAACCATATAGATATCCTCAAGTGTTCTAACATTAGATTCATCTATTCCTTGTCTTTGAAGGGCTTTCATTACTGTTGAAGTTTTGACAGAAACAAAAGCCACTCATCATTTCTATTATTATTATTATTATTATTATTATTATTATTATTATTATTATTATTATTATTATTATTATTATTATTATTATTATTATTATTGCTTGCTAAGTCACAATCCTAGTTGGAAAAGAAGGATGCTATAAGCACGAGGGCTCCAACAGGGAACATAGGTCAGTGAGGAAAGGAAATAAGTAAATCAACTACAATAGGAGTAATGAACAATATAAAATGCCATACATCGTGGGTCATACTCTGATAATTTTTCCATTAGCTGGTTAATTATATTGATATGGTCACTAGTTGAATGCCTTCATCTAAAGCCTGCCTGTTCTCTTGGTTGAATAAAGTCTAGCTGTTTTTCTGTTTAGCCTAATATGATCTTTGTAAATATTATATATATAACTAAGAGTAAACTTATCGGGTGGTAATTTTTCAGTTCTTTTGTGCTTTCCTTTATGTGAATTAGTGTAAATTATACACACACACATACATACATATATATATATATATATATATATATATATATATATATATATATATATATATATATATATATATATATATATATATATATATATATGTATAAATATACATAAATATATATATATATATATATATATATATATATATATATATATATATATATATATATATATCCATGCTATTACTTGCTAAGCTACAATCCCCGCTGGGAAAGCTGAATGCTATAAGCCCGAGAGCTCCCAAAAGGAAAATATCCCAGTGAAGAAAAGCATTAGGAAACTACAAGTAAAGTAATCAACAATCAAAATAAAATATTTCATTAACAGTAACATTAAAATAAATATTTCATATATAAACTATAAAAACTTTAAAATATCAAGAGTGATAGAAATATGATAGAATAGTGCCCGAGTGTACCCTCAAGCATAGAACTCTAACTCATAACAGTGTTAGACTGATGCAGAGGCTATGGCACTAGCCAAGACCAGAGAACGATGGTTTGATTTTGGAGTGTCCTTCTCCTAGAAGAGCTACTTACCATAGCTAAAGAGTCTCCTCTACCTTTACCAAGGGAGGAAAGTAGCCACAAAATAATTACAGAGCAGTAGGTAACCCCTTGAGCGAGGAAGAATTGTCTGTTAATCTCAGTGTCGGTAAGTGTATGCGGAAAGATGAGAATATGTAAATAATAGGCCAGAGTAATCGGTTTGTGTGTAGGCAAAAGGGAAATGAGCGTAACGAAAAGAAGGATCTAATGTGGTACTGTCTGTCCAGTCAAAGGACGCAATAACTCTCTAGAGGTAGTATCTCCAAGGGTAGCTGGTACCCTGACCAACCTACTACCTATATATATATATATATATATATATATATATATATATATATATATATATATATATATATATATATATATATATATATATATATATATATATATATATATATAGATATAGATAGATAGATATGTATGTATATGTGTGTATGCGTATGTGTACAATATTCGTCCCTGTCTGCGTTAATGCATTCGACTACTGTTCATCTGTCTGTGTATAAAAATACACCCAGCGACACATGCCATATTGCCCTCCAATAAAAAAAGTAGGCATCATAAAATTGATGCTAAATATGAAAGTGTACTTCGGAGTAAAATCCTCTATGGAATTGACCCCTCGGCGATTGGGGAGTCATTTGAAAAAAAAAATGGCTCTTGGGTCGTTCATATCGGCATGTAACTAATTGGCTGTTAATTGGGAGGTTCATTTTCAATGGCCCACTAATTTCAGGGGGATTTTGTGATTCAGTCATGTGGATGAAATTCCTTTTACACGGGATACAGGGACCAAATATCATCATTGCTCCAAATACCAATCATAATCATTAGCACCATTATCATCATCAGCATTAAAATAAACTTTATTAGCTTTACAAGAGGCGTCACATTGAATAGTTTAGTTATATGTAATTCTATGTTATATATGATTTCCTCTTGTGTCAGTCTTTATATCGTTGTTTATGACTCTCTTAAGCCCTGTCTTTCCTAATATTATCTTTAATAATTGATGATTTTGCATACACATAATGGACTTTTGAGTGAACACACACATACACGCACACACACACATATATGTTGTGTAATAATCAGAAGTAATGTGTCTATGAAGTTTGAAAATCAACTGTCTATAGAAGTAATATATGCTTTGATTTTCCAATGAATTCCCAAAAGTTAAAAAGCAAGACGACATATGCATGGCCATTAATTTTCCTTTTAAAATATCATCCCGCATTGACTGTCATATGATTACCGCTGATAACAGCAATAACTAATTAACATTATAACCGGAATTACGCTCTACTGTCTTTGTTATTCTTTCCTATTCAATGAGTTTGGTTCTTAAATTCGTCGGTTTTCTTATGCTTTTATTGTTTTGTGTCCCTCCACAAAGTCTGTCGCTTTTGTTTAATTTCTTCTGAATGGGTACATTCAAACAGTAAATTGTATTATTTTGTATTTCAATTGCCTTATTTGCTACTAATGCTACTACCACTACTACTGATAATAACACTGCTGCTGCTTTAACTAATATAAATATGAGATCTAAAATTAAACTTAGTGTTATTCCCATCATTATTATTCTTTCCATAGTCCCTTCAGTTCTAACTATCTTATGTTTTAAGACTTTAGTAAGGCTCCAAGTTTCTGATGCATATGTTACGTTAAAACTGGTAGGACCATCTTATTAAATACCCTTCTCTTTAGAGAAAGTGGCATTTTACTTTTCATAATCTAATTTTATTTACCAAAAGCTCCCAATCCCATACTTATCTTTCTTTTAATTTCGGTCTCGTGTCCTGGGGAAACACCTATCTGTCTATTAATCAATAATCTCTAGATTTTCGTTTACGACTTTTATTTGTTGTCTCTGCATTTTCATTGAACATTTTACGTCATTTAATTTTCAGTCCTCCATTTTGGCTTTCTTATTAAATTTTCTGTCATCTTCTGTAATTCCTCCCATGATTCACTCAATAGAACTATAATCATTAATCTATAACCAAAGGGTATTTTTGTCAAAAAAATTTAATGCATATTATACAACTCGACCACCTACCGGTACTAAAATATTTAAAAAAATAAAATCATATCACAAGTATTTCACAGTGTATGTATAGTACAACCATTTTTCCTGACCTAATTTTTGATGTGCCATGATGGTCAATATCAGTAAATATAACATCACTACAATTACTATTTAGTAAGGAAAACCTCTTTTAAGATTATTTTCATGGAAAGTGATACTAGGATTAACCCATCTAATTCTTCAACGAACCTCCTCTGACCTTTTTATAACATAATTTCATTTTCAGGAGGGAGAGAGCGAGTAAAATATGTTTTTGAAATTCATATACAAAACAGCCTTAATTTAAAATGTTACGTAATCACAACATTAACACTCTGGTGATCCAGGTCATGACGGTTTCAAAGGAAAATCGTAAAATCAAAGGTAATCGTAACACCCCTCTTCTAATTTTTGTCATCATCATGCAATTTAAAATAGCATAATTATCAGAGAATGTGAAAAAAAATTGATATTGGCATTATAAATTTTTACCATTATCAACGAATATGAAATGGCACATGAGAGCATGCGAAAAAAGGTGAATTGTACTATCATCAACTAGACTGAAATTGACCTCTAGATTTTATACATACATACTAACGTACATGCATGAGCCTGACAGAGATTTTATCATGACCGGGATCACCAGAGTGTTAATGTTGTTATTAAGTAACATTGCAAATTAAGGCTGTTCTGTATATGGTTTTCAAAAACATATTTTACTCTCTCTCTCTCCCTCCTGAAAATGAAATTATGTTATACAAAGCTCAGAGGAGATTCGGTGAAGAATTAGATGGGTTAATCCTACTATCACTTTCCATAAAAATAATCTTAAAAGAGGTTTTCCTTCCTAAATAGTAATTGTAGTGATGTTGTATTTACTGATATTGACCATCATGGCACATTGAAAATTAGGTCAGGAGAGCTGGTTGTACTATACATACACTGTGCAATACTTGTGATATGATTTTTTTTTTTTTTTAATATTCTAGTACCGGTAGGTGGTCGAGTTGCATAATATGCATTAAATTTTTTTGACAAAAACACCCTTTGGTTATAGATTAATAATTATAGTTCTATTGAATATATCATGGGAGGAATTACAGAAGATAACAGAAAATTTAATAGAGAAAGCCAAAATGGAGGACTGAAAATTAAAAGAAGTAAAATGTTCAATGAAAATGCAGAGACAACAAATAAAAGTCGTAAACGAAAATCTAGAGATTATTAATTAATAGACAGATAGGTGTTTCCCCAGGACACGAGACCGAAATTAAAAGAAAGATAAGTATGGGATTAGGAGCTTTTGGTGAATAAAATTAGATTATGAAAAGTAAAATGCCACTTTCTCTAAAGAGAAGGGTATTTAATAAGATGGTCTTACCAGTTTTAACGTAACATATGCATCGGAAACTTGGAGCCTTACTAAAGTCTTAAAACATAAGATAAAACTGAAGGAACTATGGAAAGAATAATAATGATGGGAATGACACAAAGAGACAGAAAAAACAGCAACATGGATACAAGAGAACATTAAAGTAGAGGATATTCTAACGTAAGAAAAAGAAATGGACATTGGCAGGATATATAACGTAATGAGATGGACAGATAATAGATGAACATTAAGTATAAAAGAATGGGTCCGTGGAGATTGCAATAAAGCAGGGGAAGAGAACACGATGGATCGACGAACTAAGGAAGTTTGTGGACTGGCATAGAAAGACCAGAAACAGATGCAAGTGCAAGGACATGTCTGAGGCCTTTGTTATGCAGTGCAATAGTAACGGTTGATGATGATGATATGTATGTATGTATGTATGTATGTATCTATCTATCTATCTATCTATCTATCTATATATATATATATATATATATATATATATATATATATATATATATGTATATATATATATATATATATATATATATATATATATATATATATATATATATATATATATATATATATATATATATATATATATATATATATATATATATATATATATATATACACTAGCGCGGGCAAAGACATATATGTGTTCAAATACTGTTGTATCATGACGTAAGAATTCATTGGTAGAAAATGATCAACTAAAGATTTGTCCGATCTCCTGTCTCTTAAGGTATTATCTCCGGAAAACGGATATGACATCTAATGGATAGATAATGTTTTTCGTTCATCTCAGAAAACGTTACATTGAATGCACTGTATTTACACTGCAAAAACACTCCAACTGATTATTTAGCTTTTCTCTTTGTGTAAAAATGTATCAATTTCTGAGGCCGTCTCACTATAGAGAATATCATTAGGCATTTTACTCATATTAAACTAGGAATCCTACTGAAATGTATTTCAGTGAATCATGAAAGACATTTATATACTGAACAATAATACTTTCCGAGTTTTTTAACTTCATAATCATAAGATTTTAATAGCACCCTTTTATAACATAGTATCTTGCCCTACCCTTTTTTTTACATGTTTCCATTTGCTTATTTGACTTTTATATTAATTAAGTTGACTTTCCTTAACCGTTGTAATATTTCCTCCATGTTGCGTTGCCTGTTTATTTATTCATTAAGATTGTTAGATTTATGTATATATTTTTTTAACGTGATAATATTTTATGCCTATTCGACCATTGTACACTTTTGTAATTATATATAGACCTTTTCTCTCGTTAAGCGTGTCTGTCTGTTTCTCTGCTTATCCTTTACATCTATGATAATCTATTCCCAAATCAATTGGTTTAGTTTTTTTTTTATTGAACTCCATCAATAAAGCTTTAACTGGATGAATGATTTGAAACAATATCGTAATGGAATCTTACCGAGACAAGAAGAGATTCCATTCAGATTACGCCAGGATAAAAGAAGCATTGTGGGATCATCCCTTTTTCAAGTTTTATTGTAAAAATATTTCCCCTGGAAAATATTTTATATTTTAGTTTTGTACAAGAAATCCTTTGGAGTTTTCGATAAGATTTATATTGTAACACACACACACACACACACACATATATATATATATATATATATATATATATATATATATATATATATATATATATGAATATATATATACATATATACATATATATATATATATATATATATATATATATATATATATATATATATATATATAATATTATTATTATTATTATTAATATTAATTGCTAAGCTACAACCCTGGTTGGAAAAGATGGATGCTATAAGCCCAGGGGCTCCAACAGGGAAACTAGCCCAGTGAGGAAAGGAAACAAGGAAAAATAAAGTAGTAACAACATTGAAATAAATATTTCCGCTATAAACTATAAAGAATTCACAAAACAAGAGGAAGAGAAATAAGAAAGAATAGTGTCCATAGTGAACCCTCAAGCAAGAGAGCTCTAACACAAGACATTGGAAGACCATGGTACAAAAGCTATTGCACTACCCAACACTAGAGAACAGTGGTTTGATTTTGGAGTGTCCTTCTCCTAGAAGAGCTGCTAACCACAGCTTAAGAGTCGCTTCTACCCTTCCCAAGAGAAAGTAACTACTGAACAATTACAGTGCAGTAGTTAACCCCTTGGGTGAAGAAGAATTGTTTGGTGAGCTAAGTGTTGTCAGGTTCATGAGGACAGATGAGAGTATGTAAAGAATAGGTCAGACTGTTCAGTGTATGTGTAGGAAAAGGGAAAATGAACCGTAACCAGAGAGAAGGATCCAATGTAGTACTGTCTGGCCAGTCAAAGGACCCCCTGATTCTCCAGCGGTAGTATCTCAACGGTAGTATATATATATATATATATATATATATATATATATATATATATATATATATATATATATTATATATATTCATTATATATATATATATATATATATATATATATATATATATATATATATATATATATATATATATATATATATATATATATATATATATAATGAGAAACTAAAGAGGAACTTCAGAGAGTGTTGAGAATGGTGGAGGAACATTGCAATAGGTATGAATTAGTGATGAACAGAGATAAAACCAAAAGTATGAAAATTGGACGCCAAAGAGAGGCCTTAGAAATACAGATATCAGAGGGAGAAAAGGAAAAAGTCAATGAGTTCAAATATTTGGGAGTGTTTTTCACAGCAGTAGGAAAGATGGAAAGAGCAATTCAAGACCGAATCTCAAGTGGCCAGAAAGCATTTGGAAGGCTAAAAATAATCTGGAAAGATAGAAACATATCCATTAAGTTGAAAATTATACAATTAAGAGCAATAGTGATTCCCACTGTCATATACGGTGCTGAATTCTGGGTACTGAAGAAGAGAGAAGAGAAAAAGTTATTAGCCATTGAAATGAAATGTCTGAGAAGAATCTGTTTTGTAAGATGGGAGGACAGAATTAAGAACGAGGGAGCGAGAAAAATGGCTGGTGTTGAGGACACAATTCTGATTAGAATGGAGGATATTCAGAGGAGATGGTTTGGGCATGTACAGAGGATGGAACAGTACAGAGGATGGAACAGGACAGATGGCCAAGGCTAGTACTGCATGGAAGAGTGGCCGGAAACAGACCGAGATGACCACCAAGAGATTCATGGGTGAAAACCTTCGAGAAAGAAAATAGAGGCGAGACATTTCAGCAGCTGATATTGTATACGGATCTCTAGAGACAATGGCGACCTCAGATGCAGGACCCAACCCAGAAACTTCTTGACGAGATTTAGTGAGTGATATATATATATATATATATATATATATATATATATATATATATATATATATATATATATATATATATGTGTGTGTGTGTGTGTGTATATATATATATATATATATATATATATATATATATATATATATATATATATATATATATATATATATATATATATATATATGTGTGTATATATATATATATATATATATATATATATATATATATATATATATATATATATATATATATATATATATCTTGATACTGGTGTACGCAACCCGTCAAAAGTACCGGATAAATATCTAGATAGATAAGCAAAACTACGCAAACGAACAGATTCAACCCTTCCCCACTCCTCCCCCTCTCCTAACTGGGAAATTGTGGTTTTCAGTGTGCTTCACGAGTTACCATCTCTCCCCAGGGTATTACTTCTCCCTCTCCCCACTACCCAAGGGACGAGGAAAGACCGAGTAGTCATACGTTTGGGAATACAGATCGATGAGACAGAAAAGAGATACGTATATACAGTATATATCTATAAATATAGCCAGACTCTTGCTCATTATTGTATGGGGGAGATGTTTTGTATTCTTTACGTCCAAAATTATAAGGCAAAAATATCAATATTTATGTCAATTTGTATTTTCGTTTGAGGTATTTATATTCTCTAATATTATAATTAGTGGTTGGTCCTCTTTATTATGTTCTGATAACCCATTCACTGTGTGAATTTTTTAACATTATGAAGTGAATAATATCGTTACCAACAAAGATAGACAAAACTAGACTAAGAAATAGGGAAAGTACTTTAATTACCCAAAGACGTTGAATACTATACATTAGATTAAGTTCTATTGATAAATAAAACTAGTAGTCTTTCGTACACATACTTAAGCCTTAAGGGCTATTTTACACACGAAGAGAAAACCAAAGGGTTTGTTGTTAGCTTTTCCTATCAATTCTCTAATCATGCTATGTTTTTAATATAAGAAAAAATAATTTTGTTATTGGAGGTACTCTCTTCCAGCATAAGGACATCAACAAATATACGTAGACTTCATCTTGCGGTAGTTAAAAAATCAAATCAATCACAAAGCCATTATTAAAGAGAGAAGAACTACGAGAAATGTAAGAAGCTTTAGAGGTGCAGATAGTGATAGTGATCACCAGCTCCTCATTGCGAAACTGAAATTAAAACTGAAAGCACCCAACAGAAATGTAGATAAAATACCTAGGTTGAATGCAACTAAGCTTCTATAAGATGAGCACAGAACAACCTTTGCAACTAAATGTACAAATCGATTAGCAGTATTAGAGACTTTATGAGACGAAGAACAGACAATTAATGAAGAAAGGTGTGATATTGAGAAGATAAATCAGTAAGTTGCAGTGAAGTTTTCGAACATGCAGTTACAGGGAGAAAGACATAGATATCAAATGATACTTGGAATACTATAACAAATACAGAAATTGGTTGTTAAAAGTTTTCCAGTATGTAATGAAAATTACAAGGTAAAGCATGCTAAGTATTCCAGTACTGATAGTGAAGTCAACAAAAAAGCCAGGAATGACTGGAGAGAATACTTAGATAAAAAAGCAGATGAACCTGACAAAGCTGTGAATTCAGGGAGTGGCTATGGTGCAAGAATTGCTCACACAATTGTTAATGAAATCTCTACTGTGGTAAAGAAGAAAAAGAATATACCCATCAAAAAGAGAAATAGATCTATTATAGCAACAAAAGATGAAGAAAGGCAACGTTGGAAGAAACACTTTAGTGAGGTCATGAATAGGAGATATGAAGGGAATAATTTGATAAATACGCTGTGTTTGAAGTCGAAGCTATCTTTAAAAATCTAAAGAGACGAAAGCCCTGGATACGTTGGAATAACTGCGGGGATGATACTGGCATAAAGTTAAGTGACTCCCATAACCCTTACAAGATTATATTGTAGAATGTGGCATGAAGAGGCAAAACCTGATGAATGGTATCTAGGAGCGTAGGTGAAGCTGGCAAAAAAGGGAATCTGATTGAATACAATAATTACAGGAGCATCACACTTAAGTCAGTTGACATGAAAATATATATAGTATGCTCATATTGAAGAGACAAAATCGAAAGATTGATGAAAAGCTGAGACAGGATTTAAAAAAGGTAGAAGTTGTACTGACCAAGTTTTCATTTTAAGATATGTGGTACAGCAATGTGTAGAATATAGAAATCCACTTTTTTTTAACTAAGTAAAAGCCTTTGATAGTTTGCACCGGCAAAGTTTGTGGAGAGTCATACATTATTATGGAGTTCCTCCTAATTATGTAAATTTGATTAGGTCTGTTCATGAGCATTGCAAGTGCAAAGTTAATGTTAGCAGAGTCCAATCAGATAAATTTCCAGTGAACAGTGGAGTACTCCAAGGGAATGTGTTGGCACCTATATTGTTTATCCTCCTCCTGGATTTTGTTATGCATAGAACAGTTGGGGATGGTGAAGGATTGGACTGGATTGGTAATAGGAAATTAGCTGACCTAGAGTATCCTGATGACACAGTCCTTATTTGCAGGACTTCGAAGAACTTGCAAAGCTTGCTTACTAAAATGGATGAAATATCACATGAGGTTGGGCTCAAAATAAATAGAAGAAAGACATGGATGATGAAAACAGAATATGCAATGGAAGATAAAATATCATTGGAATGACACAGGATTAATGAAGTGAAATCATATAAATATTCAGG
>NC_090729.1:153265149-153290149 GCF_036898095.1 Palaemon carinicauda
AATAAACATGTCTGTTTTCTCATCTGTATCAGTGACTGTTTTTGAACATGAAATTTCTTGTTGCTTTGAGCTTTTGCATATAAAGGAGAGTGTTTTATAATAAACTCACTCAGTTGCTTTCATATTGTCTTTGAGTCACAACCTTCTCTCGGCCCGTCACATTGGTGACCCCGGAAGTCGACTCGCTCCTCACGCCTTCCACCCCCCCCCCTCACCCCTCCATCGTTGGTACTATGGCAGACTCTACGGAAGTTGGCGCTGCGGCTACCCCATTGAAACTTTTGCCAGCGGAGAGGCGTTTACTTGGTTTCAGGGCGCAGAAGTCCAGATTTTGTTCTCGCAGCGATACCCGAGGACACCTTCCCAGAAATATCCGACTGGCTTTGTAAACAAGGAGACACCCCAATAGTGTATAACGCCCTCAAAACATATCTTCTGCAGCAGTACTCGCCGTTGCCTGCCACCCGTGTAGCAAAGCTTTTTCAGCTCTTGCAACAACCATTGGGGGAACAAAAGGCTTCGCTTCCCCTCAGGGAAATGACCATTATCGCTCGCCTGTAACCTGCCGCAGATGGCTCTCCTCGTGAGGTAAACCTACTTCGTGCCCTTTGGATACGCAGTTTACCCGGACCTATACGCGCTGCCATACCCGATGTCGATAGTTTACCTATAAAGAACTTGATGACCAAAGCAGACGCCCTTATGGACAGCCACTTCAAGACCTCCATCAACGCCTCCACCCCTGACGAAGAGGACGCCTATTCAACGTCAACCGAAGCTGACGTGAATGCCGTAAGACATACATGCCTACCCCGTGACGTGCGTAAGCGGCAACAAAGCCACCCACCACCCACCACTAGCTCACGCCCCAACCAACGACTTCTACAGCCACTTACTACCTCCCATTCACCGCACTTTTGCTACTACCACTTCAGATTCGGGGCAACCACGAAGAAAAGTGCCATGGATTGTCAGTGGCCAAAAAACGTGTAAGTAGGCCATCACTTCTGGCGGTGACCTCCCGTGTTTCTAATCTTTTCTTTTTACATGATGCAAGAACGGGCGTGAGATTTTTGGTAGACACGGGTGCTTGTCGTTCTCTTTTGCCAAGGAAACTCTTCAGGACACGACGTTGTCTGTCTACGTCTGCCGACATCTGCTTGGTAGCTGCCAACGGATCTACGATACACACCTACGGTTACAAGAACCTCACATTATTGTTCGGAAACGGTAAATCTAATAAGAAGTTTCTCATTGCTGACGTCACATTGCCAAGCCTCGGTGCAGATTTCCTGTCTCATATCCACCTTCTGGTCGATGTCGCCCACCTACGATTGGTCAACGCAGACTCGTACTTGTCAACACCTCTTCAACCCTGCCCCCTCCAACCTTGCTCTCCACATCAGCACACCCAAAGATGCCTACGCCCACCTCCTCATGTCGTACCCGGAAGTTTTCCGTCCAGAACTTCGCCAAACGCCCACGGTTCCTGCCAAGAACGGTATTTATCACCATATCAAGACAACGGGACCCTCAGTTTTTGCAAAATTCAGACGTCTGGCACTGGAACGATTGGCAGCCGCCAAACAGACGTTCGCCGAAATGGAGGAAATGGGCCTTTGCCAAAAGGCCTCCAGCCCATGGTCGTCACCCTTACACATTGTTCTGAAGAAAGACGGCTCCCTCCGTCCGTGCGGGGATTACAGGCGCCTGAACATGCAAACAGAACCAGATCACTACCCCCTCCCAAACATTGCCAGCATGACCTCCTACCTGCAAAAAGCAAAGGTTTTCTCTATGCTCGACCTCCTGAAGGGGTATTATCAGGTGCCTATGAACCCAGAAGACATACCCAAGACCGTCATCACCACTCCGTTTCGTACATACATCTTCAATTACTCCTGTTTTGGCCTTCGTAATGCTGGAGCCACGTTTCAACGTCTAATGGAAGACATCTTAGGGGACCTCCCTTTCTGTGTATGTTATGTGAACGACATACTTGTGTTCTCGTCAAAAGAGGAACACCTCCATCACCTGCGCTTTGTGCTCAACCGCTTCCAACAAATGGCCTTGTAGTACGGTACGACAAGTGTACCTTTGGCGCCAAGGAAGTGTCGTTCTTAGGGCACCGCATCACTCCTGAAGGAGTCCATCCCCTCCCTGAGAAGGTAGCAGCCATTCAGGACTTCCGAACCGTGCCCTCGACCGTCAAAGCTCTGCAAGAATTATTGGGCATGATCAACTATTATCACCGTTGTCTGCCAGTCATTGCCGCCACCCTTGCTCTCCTCTACGCCTCTCTCAAGGGCAAGCCTAAGGACCTGAAGTGGGGTCCCGTTCAAGAAGCGGCCTTCGGCAATGCAAAGAAGGTCCTATCAACTGCTGCGGCTCTCACTTTTCCTACCCCACATGCTCCTCTCCTTCACTCCACAAATACCAGCGATGTCGATATTGGTGCAGTACTCGAGCAGGTGGTCAACGGCTACCCCCTGCCCAATGGCCTTCTTCAGCAGAAAACTGCCCAAGGCCGAATCCGGTTATTCTACCTTCAATCGCGAATTGCTGGCAGTGCACTTGGCTGTCCTTCACTTTCGCCATTTCTTAGAAGGTATGCCCTTCGTCATTCGCACAGACCACATGCCTCTGACAGTCTGATGCCTGGCCTGCTCGGCAACGGTGACATCTCTCGGCCGTGGACGAATACAATTGCACCCTTCAATATGTCCCTAGGAAAATGAATCCCGTTGCCGATGCCCTGTCAAGAAGCACGTTGGCTGCCGTTCAACTGGGATTGGATTACAACGCCCTGGTTGAAGCCCAATGACAGGATCAAGAGTATCAAGCATGTGGAACATCCTTCACGTCCCTCCGTTGGGAAGAATTCCCCTCGAAGACTCCAACACCACCCTCCTCTGTGACGTCAGTACTGATAGACCTCGACCTTGGATTCCTGCTTCCATGCGCTGGCAGGTATTTCATTTCATTCACGGCCTTTCACATCCCTCGTGCTGTTCTACTGCACAGCTGCTGAAGACAAAGTTCATTTGGCACGGCATTTCTAAGGATGCTTAGGATTGGGTCCATGCCTGTACTTCTTGCCAAACTTCCTAAGTACATCGACACACGGATTCAGGAGTGGGCACCTTTCCTCAACCTCAGCATTGTTTCGTACACATTCCCGTCAACGTTGTAGGCCCCTACCCACATCACAAAGACATTGTTACCTGTTTACCGTCATTGACCGCTCCACTCGTTGGCCTGAAGCCATTCCCATGGAAACTGCAACGTCCGCCTCATGTACATCTGCCTTACTCTCAGGATGGATTGCAAGATTTGGTATCCCTGAGCATATTACTTCTGACAGGGGTACCACTTACACCTCTCAATTGTGGACATCATTAGCGAATCTCATGGGCATCCCCCTACATCAGACAACGGCCTACAACCCCGCTGCCAATGAAATGGTTGAACGTTTTCATCGCACCCTCAAAGCAGCTTTGATGTCCCGCTGCAAGGATCCCAACTGGTTTACTCAGCTTCCCTGGGTCCTCATGGGACTAAGGACCACTCCTAAAGACGCCATCGACGTCTCGGCGGCTGAAATGGTGTATGGCGACCCGTTGGTCGTCCCTGCCGAATTTTTTCCTTCTACAACCTCCTCTGACGATCTCCAGCGCATACGTCACGTCGTGGGAAAATTTACTCCATGCCGCCAGACTTACAAGCCCCCAGCGAGGCATCACATACCAACAGACTTGCACTCTGCAACGCATGTCTTCCTGCGCAATGACACTGGCAAGCCACCGCTAATGCCCCCTTACACGGGCCCTTTCCTTGTGATCCGACGCAGTCCGAAAGCATTCCTACTAAACATTCGTGGCAAAGAAGACTGGGTCTCCATTGATTGTCTAAAACCTGCTTATCTCCTGCCAGATGACTTCCCTACAGTTCACCTCTCTAGATCAGGGCACCCTATTTAACATGTACAGTATGTTTAGGGGGGGGGGAGCCATGTACCAACCATGTGTCACACGATCGTACATAGTTCATTTTGAGTATATATTATGCTTGTATCTTCGCTCTTCCCTCGCACTGAAAAGAACCAGAATAAACAGTCTGTTTTTCTCATCTGTAACAGTGTCTGTTTTTGAACATGAAATTTCTTGTTGCTTTGAGCTTTTGTATATAAAAGAGAGTGTTTTATAATAAACTCACTCAGTTGCTTTCATATTTTCTTTGAGTCACAACCTACTCTTGGCCCGTCACAGACCGCTACTGTCTTTCGTCAATTACAATTTACCTTATGAATATCAGATTTAGCCATATAAATTAGTAAAAATTATAAATAAAAATAAAATTAATAATATACTTTTATTTAAATTGACAATCATATTTATTTTTTAATAATTCATTGTACATTACAAAATATAGACGAAAATCACTGTATACCGTATAAGGTTATGTATGTGCTGAAAGGCCTAAAAACGTTGTCCGGAGACTTTAAATGAATCAATTTGATTTAAAGGATTATCATAGATCCTTGAGATAGTTAAATTCAAATATAAACTTATCTATATTTTCCTGTCATGGTACCCTTCCAACTCTATTAGTAAAATTGCTTCGAAGATCATTAGTAAATATCCATGTTGATAGATACCGCTGTAAAGTGGCGTTTTGAAAATAGGAATTTTTATCAAAAATTACTATAAGACCTTATGAGTTTGGAATGTCATAAATAGCCCATCTTTTATTGGGGAATTACCACCGACCATCGAATTATCAAGATTTGACAGTCAATTTTATTAGAATTTACATATGTTATTTACAGTATATGTATTAGGAGGCGCTTCTGTTAAAATTGTAAAGCGATCTGATATTCTCTTTTAATCTTATTGAAGAAAACACACACAAAAATAAAAGGAAAAAATCAAAGACAATCACGTCCATTATTTCTAAAGCTATTGCAATGAAACATTTTACCAAGGATATTGATCATTTATCTTCCAGATTAACTATGAAACAAATTTAATATTTTATACAAATATTTTTTTTCAAATTTTTTCTATTTATAATTTTGTAAAATAGACTTGCGATTAAAAAAAATGTCGGTAAATAAAAAATAAAATCTGTCTTTTTTCTATCTTTTAAAGGGTATATTTACTTTTAAAATTGACCAGCAAACGAAAAAGATTTTACCGTTTGAAGTTAGAAAAACATGAAATGGAGACAAATTTTTAATGGTATGATTTTTTTTTTCTAATTTCTCACGATTCCTCGTTCGTTAACATAATTCTACATCATCTTTTTTTATCTTTTAATTGGGTCATTTACTTTCATAATCGATCTAAAAAAATCATGAAACAGAAAAACAGCTGGATAGGTAAAATTTCCGTTTTCTCAATTCCCACGATTCGTCGTTTATTAACCAAAATTCTAAATAATAAAAGAGCAAAATACGCCAAAATAAAGTTTTGACACTCGCCAAGGAATTTGTGTAACATCTATTTCTTCTTTTTCTAAAGTCTTGGTCTTATGTCCCCACTTTTTACATTCTAATTCTGAATAAAATTTATGTCTACTTTAGGCTCCAGAGCCTTTAAATATGCGGCCCTGTGACTATATAACAAGCACCCACGAAACATTCGAATGATTGAAGACATTAAGGCTTTCAAGAGGAAACTGAAGACTCTTATTTCATGAGTCCTTTAACAGTGATGATTTAACAGTAAATGAACAATACGCGATATGAAGCGTTAAATACTCTGAACGAACAAAGTATAACGGCAGTGGAGTTCCTGTAGAGAGTGGGGTTCCCCTGCTGTATGGGACCAGAAAAGCAGCCATCAAAGTAAAGGAAGTAAGTAATTCTATGTCCGTATCGAATCATTTCCTATCCAAATCCAGTTCTTAAAGCCAAAGATATCTTCTTGCTTTACACACACTGACTTATTACGTCAAACGGTGATTTGGATATAATGCGAGGCGGGTCAGTTGAAGGAGACCATCGTCTGTAAGCAAGGTCTGTAAGCCAGCTCTGTTTTTCCCACCTTTGCTAAGTTGGTGGCACGAATGTTTGCATAAATAAAACTTTTGGCATTTTGGCAATACTTCAGTTATATCACAACGATATACAAATATTACTGTTAGTTATGAACAATCGAAAAACTCTAAATAACAGGAAGAATATAACAGTTCTCAAGGTACTAGTACAGTTTATATCAAGTTACTAACATGAGTAATGCTTCATGGTAGATCCTCCAGCCATTTCTACACGTCACAATCTGTAGCACTGTCAGACACATGAGGATAAATAAAATTTCATGAATAATTACGTGAATAATAACTATAACAGATGTACATAAAATTTAAAAGTACACTATGCTACTCACGCGACTCGGACCTTTAATTAAAGCTATTAGTATTTTAGTGGCCATATCTCCATTGTTTACAGAGATCACTTTGGTTGAAATTTTTTTTTCTTGAAAATTTTCAAAAATATTTGTTGAAAAAACAACGTGCCATTCCCATTACAGTTTTGCTCTGTTTATTATTATTAATATAAACCCTGTATTCATTACTATTGTACGTTTCAGACCATGTTTTTCTTTGCAAGGTATATCATTAGGTTTTCGTTATTTCTGGCAGCATTTTTTTTAATATATCATATAATATTGACCTGAAAGGCAAAGATTTATATATTTCTGGAAATACATTATTCAAAAGAATAATTTAAAGGTATATGATCCTTCTCGTTTAAATATTACGATCGGATACGGCAAATTCACGAGTAAAAAATTTCGCACAATATTGTGGCATTGAGCCTAAATTCTCAAAGGCTGCCAGGTTTCAGAAAGTCTATCTCAATTTTTTTGATAATTCAGAGTGTCTACTATAAAAACCAACAGTGTACTTTTCATGCACACGGGAACCCCAACCTTCAACTTTGAACTATAATGTAATATTGCGAATTCTGTACTAAATCGAATTACACTTTGTTGCTGATCCAGTAAATTTACATATAATTTAAATTTCTGTACCGTTGCTGAATAAGAATATAATATATCTATCTCATTCTCAATTTGTAATCAAATTGTTATAGATTCGATATTGTTGTTCGTTGCCATTTTAATGGAGATTCTCTGACGTAATCTGGGTGCTTCACTCAGAGGGACGAAAGGTAATGCCTCTTTGGCATCTGCATAATTAGGCCGTTTTTAATGGGCCTGATGGAGGTAAATATCAAACACCTAGATATTAATGGCTTTCGAAGTGGGGTATTCTTAATGGAGACTCGTTTTTAGATGGCTGAAATCTCTTTTATTATTCAGTTTCACTGATGTTGAAGGCTATTATAGGCATTAGGAGAAACACCTAAATATGATAAGGCTTCCCGATTTATTTTTACCTCATAGGGAGGGACAGTCTCGCCTGGAGATTGGAGTTGAAAGGAAGTCACGGTAATCAAAACTTCCTTTGGAATATAAAGAAATATTTTTTTTTTCTTTGCAAGGGAACACCAATGAAAATCATACAGTCGTGTGAGAGAGCATGACAACAACTCCCAGTCGAAGTGAAGCGATTTAGATAGTATATTTACATCGCATTGTAAGTGAAATTCAGTGGGTCAGAGTCATGCTAAATGAAAGATTAGGTTCAGCAACCTCATTACATCTTCTGGCGTCTTGACGAAAAAGCATAGGTATAGTCTAGGAACTCTATCCGACAGAGAGAGAGAGAGAGAGAGAGAGAGAGAGAGAGAGAGAGAGAGAGAGAGAGAGAGAGAGAGAGAGAGAGAGAGAGGGGGGGGTTTTGATTTCTACAGTATAGCCCAGAAGCATTAGTGAGATATATTATTATTATTATTATTATTATTATTATTATTATTATTATTATTACAAGCTAGGCTACAACCCTAGTTGAAAAGCAAATTGCTATAAGCCCAAGGCCGTCAACAGGGAAAAATAGCCCAGTGAGGAAAGGAAACTAGGAATTAAATAAACTACAGGAGAAGAATAAAAAGAATAAAATACTTTTAAAAACAGAAATAACATTCAGTTAGATAATTCACATATAAGCTATAAAAAAGCTAAAAAAAAAGAGAAAGAGAAATAAGAGAGAACAGCAAGCCCAAGTGTATCCCCAAGCAAGAGAACTATAATCCAAAACGGTGGAAGGCCATGGTAGATAGGTCATAGCACTACCCAAGACCAGAGAACAAAGGTTTGATTTAGGAGTGTCCTAAAAGAGCTGCCTACCATAGCTGAAGAGTCTCTTCTACCCTTACCAAGAGGAAAGTAGCTACCGAACAATTACAGTGCAGTAGTTAACCGTTTGAGCGAAGAAGCATTGAAGTAAGTTGGAAAAAAATATAGAAAGCTGAATTTTCATGGTTGATATTGTACTACCTACTGATTCAAAATCCATAAAGTCCCCATATTCCCCGAGTGAGCTTAATGTTGCGAGGCCTACCGCTGGTCGTAAGAATCATAATTGCCGAGAGAGGGCAAAGGAGTAAACTATATCTGATATATATATATATATATATATATATATATATATATATATATATATATATATATATATATATATATATATATGTGTGTGTGTGTGTGTGTGTGTGTGTGTGTGTGTGTGTGAGAGTATGTGTGTGTGTGTGAGTATGTGTGTGTGTGTGTGTGGTTTTTATGTGAGTATGTATGAATGAATTAACGTATAATGTGTAATTGTGAGGATGGGGGACGTTTACGTTAAGGTTATGTTCGTCTTTTTATGTCAATATTCATATATGTTAACAAAACACTACAAAATGAAATGTAAACTTGAAGGCTATTATACATTTCTTAAACAAAAATATGCGAACGCGCTCCTCAATTGTTCATGCATTGTACGTGTAATAAGTATCGCTTTAGATTGCATTGACAATCACCAATTTATTTCGATCGTTCATGTCTTCAGTCATTTAGTAGATCAATGAGTATAATAAACTTACTCCTTTCCCAACAGTCGAGTAATTATGGGTAACGGAGTGGGAGGAGGCATTAATACAAAGACAGCTACAGAACAAATAATTAATTTTAAAGACAACCTAGTTATTTATAGGTCCCCAAGACGTCACATATAGATGAATATTGCATGTGTATATTCAACGGTATTTTGTCTATAAGGTTGGCATTGGCATATAAATAACCAATAAAATAAAGGCATAATAATAAATTCTAAATTAGCTTGGTACTTCAACGGTATTTTAACGTGGAGACTTGTGTGTGCAATATTAGTCAATGCTTTCGGAAGTGTGGCTCTACTGTGCTTACCTGCAATGATGAGTACTGTCAGTACTACATTTAGCATCCCATTCAACGTTGCTGGTTTACAAATGCTTTGCTTGTTTCTCACTTCCTTCGACGCGATGCTTTTGAGAACTTTACTATTTAGAGATTAATACTATCTGGGAGTTTCACGTGATAAAAACCTTGGTTCGCAAGTTAATAATAATAATAATAATAATAATAATAATAATAATAATAATAATAATAATAATAATAATAATAATATTTCGGAGGTGCACCCCCTTTCATACAAATTTTATTAAAAGTAATGCCACTGACGCAACCATTAATTGAAACAACAATAATAATAATAATAATAATAATAATAATAATAATAATAATAATAATAATAATAATAATAATAATAATAATAATAATAATAATAATTATGCATGTTTTATTTGTCGATCTGAATTAATTGTAAACGATATCCATCAAAGACTACACTCAACAAATAAATTCATGACGAATTTATCATCTTTTCACAGGATAAATCATTGTCTGTTTCGAACGAGGTGAATAAATATATGAAAAAATTCATTTGGATGGAACTGATTCCAGATCCTGTATCTAAACAAAGTAATTTGATACTTTGAGTAGTGGATCACATTTTGGTCTCTTGGGAAATATAGTCTGAGTTTATATAATATTGAAATCACGACACAATAAGATTTTTACCTTTCCTGGAAATAATAATAATAATAATAATAATAATAATAATAATAATAATAATAATAATAATAATAATAATAATAATAATAATAATGATTATTATTATTATTATTATTATTATTATTATTATTATTATTATTATTATCATTATTATTATTATTATTATTATTATTATTATTATTATTATTATTATTATTATTATTATTACAAGCTAAGCTACAACCCTAGTTGGAAAAGCAAAATGCTATAAGCTAAAGGGCTCCAAAAGGAAAATACAGTATAGCCCAGTGAGGGAGAGCAAACAAGGAAATTAATAAACTTCAGGAGAAGTAATGAACAATGAAACAACATTCAAAATAGAACATATATATATATATATATATATATATATATATATATATATATATATATATATATATATATATATATATATATATATATATATATATATATATATATATATATATATATATATCTGTGTGTGTATATATTTTTCAAGTAAATTATAATAAAATCCAAAGTCTTTAGGTATTCAAGATGAAAAAGGATTTTGAAATTTTCCAAGCTACGATTTTTTTTCTAGTCTCGGTTTGGCTAATTCAGTATTTTGCCATTCCCATGATTTACGGAAAATAAGAGTTTTGTTTCTGAAAGTATGATGAATTACAAGAAACTGAGAGTTAATGCCAAAATAGAGTCGAGGTGCTTGTGGCAAAATGTCGATGAAACAGATTTTTATTTTCTGGCGGTGAAGCGAAAAGTAGTTACGCAATTTAACTCTAGGCTCAAGGTTAATTAATTAATTGGATGTTAAATGAACATTGTATTCTGTAATAATTTCTGTATAATGTTTTGATGTATCCAAATTGAATTCATCATTTTTGAGACAAAAGAAAAAAAAAAATATCTGGTTGATGAACAAAATCATCTCATAATGGAATCGACTAAACGAATATATAAATATTTCTATAGTTCATATCACCGAATATCTATTCAATAATTTTGCAGCGACATTTACTGTACCTGTGTGTGTATATATATAAGTATGTAAATATATATATATATATATATATATATATACATATATATATATATATATATATATATATATATATATATATATATATATATATATATATATATATATATATATATATATATATATATATATATATATATATATATATGTATATATGTATATATATATATATATATATATATATATATATATATATATATATATATATATATATATATATATATATATATATATATATATATATATATATATATATATCCAATAAGCCATATATATCAATACATTAAAGTCTGGATGCTCTCAACGACCTCGGGATCAGAGCCCCAGGCGAAATCACTCAGAGACTTTAATATCTGAGAGATTTCGCCTGGGGCTCTGATCCCGAAGTCGTTAAGAAAATCCAGACTTTAATGTATTAACATATTTGGCTTATTTTAAATATTTTAAATATATATATGCATATATATATATATATATATATATATATATATATATATATATATATATATATATATATCCTGTATATATATATATATATATATATATATATATATATATATATATACATACATATATATATATATATATATATATATATATATATATATATATATATATATATATATATATATATATATATATATATATTATACACACATACACTAAAGAATCACCAAAACCTTATCGATATCGATTTGTTTGTCTGTCTGTCTTTCTCTTCCCAATCAGAGGTATTGCCGTCAATTCACCTCGGGAGGTGCACTGCAGGCATTACTTGGAGGTCTTTGCATCCTTCTTTTAGCACTAGATTCACTTACTTCAAATCCTTTTACTTTTTCTCAGTTTTTTTTTTCCATTCTTTCATCTATCTGTCAAACTTCTAACTTTACCATATATTTTTAACTCGGGGGCTTTATTCTAGATGCACTTACACACTGAATGGCCTAACAGGTCCCAGTGCCTGGCTACATGGTCCAAACCAAATTTTGCAAATCGATAATGACATCGAATTCTTAGTGCGACAGTATACAGTATGTGACGTTCCGCTTTAAGAGAATGGTTTTATGAAGCCTGAACCAGAATCCCCCCAACCTTCTCTTGTATGTGCTCTTTTCATTTATTATAATTAAGGTCCTCGATTTTTAGATTACAAACGGTAAAGGTTAAACTGAAAAATTAGTCAGTGCAAATGCGTCATGTCCATTTCGCCTACCTTTTTTACTGTGCTTATATATAATGCATATGCTTACCTTTTGTCGTTTTAATTATGAGTAACGTTTTATGAAATTATTCGTACCAAACATTATCTATGTAATTACGCACATACACAGTTGTACAGTATTAACACTGGAGTTAATGAATAGAAAGTGTATATAAGATAGGAGTATGTGTTGATGTGAGGTCAGATGAAGTATAGCTAAAATTTTCTTTAATATATTAATTATATTGTTTTAGGATGAAGAACGGATGATAACTTGAATACAATGGAAAATCGACTGGTTTGCATTATGAAGAAAATACATGGGTACTAAAAGTTAGTCAAAGAAACACCTTTATCCAGAGTAAATGTTATATCTATAATTTCCTACAGAATAAAAGAGACGATTTTTTCAGGCTCAATGGGCCGAATATTATATACTATGCCATAGCATATATTATTAGGCTATGGAGGCTAAGGTTTCTTTCCAATAAGATTTTTTCTATTGAAATAGAACTTGTTGCTTATCTATATGAAAGAGTTATTGAAAGAAAATGCCCCGTAAGGAGTAGAAGTTTTTCATATAAATACTCTGCCCCGAATAATGAATACCTCTCACTGTATTAGTTCACTCAAATAAACATCCATCCTTACCCGATGAGATACATATTGTTTATGTAATTTTGCTGATAAATTTCAATATATAGATCTCTACTGTATAGGATTTGTTTAAGTAAAAGGACGTATAAATTTTATACAGAAGTATCGCGGTGTTCATATATATATATATATATATATATATATATATATATATATATATATATATATATATATATATATATATATATATATATATATATATATATATATATATATATATATATATGTATGTATGTATATCTTCTCTTAAATCCTGTCCGGAATTCTCCGGGTTGAGTCCTGCATCTGATATCGCCATTCTCTCCAGAGACTCCTATCCAATGCCATCTGTTCCAGCTGCTGAAATGTCTCACCTCTATTTGCTTTCTTGAAGGTTTTCACCCATGTATCTCTTGGTCGTCATCTCTGTCTATTTCCGGCCACTCGACCGTGAAGCACTATCTTTGGCCATCTGTCCTGTTCCATCCTCTGTACATGCCCAAACCATCTCCTCTGAATATCTTCCACTCTAATCCGAATTGTGTCCTCAACACCAGCCATTTCTCTCACTCTCTCGTTCGTAATTCTGTCCTCCCATCTTACACCGCAGATTCTTCTCAGACATTTCATTTCAAAGGATAATAATTTTTTCTCTTCTCTCTTCTTCAGTATCCAGCATTCAGCACCGTATATCACAGTGGGGATTACTATTGCTCTTAATAGTCTAATTTTCAACTTAATGGATATATTTCCATCTTTCCAGACTCTTCTTAGCCTTCCAAATACTTTCTGGCCACTTGAGATTCGGTCTTGAATTACTCTTTCCATCTCTGCATCTGCTGTGAAAAACACTAAAAAAAAATTTAAACTCATTGACTTGTTCCACTTCTCCCTCTGATAGCTGTATTTCTAAGGACTCTCTCTGGCGTCCAATTGTCATACTTTTGGTTTTCTCTCTATTTATCACTAATTCATACCTACTCCACTGCTTCTCCACCATTCTCAACACTCTCTGAAGTTCGTCTTCAGTTTCCGCTAAAAGCACGATGTCATCTGCATATCTCATGTAAGATATTTTTGTCCCTCCCATATCTATGCCACCCTCATAGTCTCTAAGTGCCATTCTCATTACCCATTCCAAGTATAGGTTGAAAAGGTGTGGTGATAGTGGGCAACCCTGTATAACCCCACCAGTGGTTATGAACTCTTCTGTCAAACACTTTCCTTTTCTTACTCTAGTCGATGTCCTTTCATACAATCTCCTGATGGTTTCCAGTATTTTTGGTTCTAATCCCCATTCCTTCAAAATCCTATTTATTCCTTCCCTCCATATGGAGTCAAACGCTTGCCTGAAGTCAATAAATACACAATACAAATCTTTTTCCTTCTCCAAGAATTTTTTTATGATTTGTGAGAAGGTGAATACATGATTGATTGTTCCTCTACCCGCCCTAAATCCTGCTTGACCCTCATCAATTATTTCCTCTTCTTGCCTTGCTATTCTACTTTGTAAGTATTTGCTAAAACTTTATAAGCATGTGGTAATAGACTGATAGGCCTATAATTTTTGGATAAGGTGGTGTCCCCTTTCTTGTGTGTTGGAATTATAATGTTTTTAATCCAATCATTTGGAGCTGCTTGTCCATCTACGATATCCCTGCATAAATCACACAACCATCTTTCTACCATTTCACCGCCAGCCTCAAGCAATTCCTTTGGTAATCCATCTATTCCTGGTGCTTTCCCACTTGGCATAGCTCTTAAAGCTTTTTCCACTTCTTCTATCAGGAGATCTGGCGTTTCCTGTATGTTCCATTGCTCTTCTCTTAGTTCTGGGTAATCTTCTCCAGTTACCCGTCTCCCACTTCCTTTTAGTTGTTCCTCGTAGTGCGTTTTCCAGATCTTCTCAACATCGGCCGTTGCTGATACCATGTTACCATCTGCATCTCTTAGAATAATTCCATTGTTTTTCCAACCCCTTGTCAATCTGTCTACTACAGTGAATAGCTCTCTTGAATGGCCGTTTCTGAAACATCCCTCACATGTCTTACACAGGTCTTCTATCCATTTTATTTTTGCTCCTTTGCATTTATTGTCCACGGCTCTGCACTTTTGTCTATAACTTGCTTTGTTTTCGTGGGATGGGTCTTCATTCTTGGTCTTTTTTGCTTCTCTCCTCTCTTGGCATGCATCCAATACTCCCTCTGTGACCCACTGTTGCTTTGCTCTCATTCTCCTTCCTAAAATACTGTCGGCTTACTATTTAATTATGTCTCTTCCCCGACATCACTTTTCATCTGTTGTTTCGAGTCCTATTAGTGGTTCAAAACGTCCTCCTACTCTTACTTTGAGGGCAGTTTTTACTTCCTCGTTCCTCAGTTATCCAGATTATACCTGATTAGTTCTTGATTTCTTCCCCTGCCTGTCCGAAATTTAATTCGGATGTTTGAAAGTAGTAGTTCACATGATGTTCCAAAGTCTGCTCCCCCTCATCACTTTTGTTCCCATCACCGATGTTTTCCATCTCTTATTTATAAGGATATAATCATTGCAGTTCTTATGAATTCCATCTGGGTGCGTCCATGTATATCTGTGCTGTTCTCTATGATAAAAGTAAGTATTTGTTATACACAGTTGTTTACCCTGGCAAAATTCCAACATCCTCTGTCCTCTTGCATTTCTTTCACCTAAACCGAACACTCCCATCACATCCTCGTATATATATATATATATATATATATATATATATATATATATATATATATATATATATATATATATATATATATATATATATATATATATATATATATATATATAAAGAGAGAGAGAGAGAGAGAGAGAGAGAGAGAGAGAGAGAGAGAGAGAGAGAGAGAGAGAGAGAGAGAGAGAGAGAGGAGAGAGAGAGAGAGAGAGAGAAACTCATTTCCTCCGTCATTCATTATTATAAATTGATCCCCTTATTTCCATCTAAGTCCTTCACATTTCCGTTCAGAAAATAGATAATTCTCAGCTACATGGCCTTTCGTCGTATAACACACAGAATGGGTGAGTACAAAACTACCTTAATTAGAACATACTCTCTCACAGACCCACAAAAATAGTTTAATAGGATTTAGCTCAATGTTTAATCATAAGGGCTATATTCCCTATCTATCAAAATGTATTTTCGCCTTTCCAATCCAATTATTTGTAAAGGGAAGTTAATCTCTTGCTAGTAGTTGCTACGGGACAACCAACCAAGGACACATGATGTGATTTCATAACATAAAAGTAATGAACACATTTACATGGTAAAAAAAATTTCTGTAACAGAATGATCGACTACTGCTCACCTAATACAGCAAAATAATTTATGCTTTGCAATGTACAGTACTTATTTCTGTTTATACACGCATCGCCTCTGAATGACCATGGGCTTATGAAAGCTTATAAGGATGGTCGACTTTTATAAAAATTTAAATTGCTATGAGGTAAATTAATATTACAAGCTTTAATATCTAGGTATGATAACGGTAGGAAAGGTATTTCGGAAATGAAAACAAAAATAGTTGAATTAAAACTGTCATCTGGACAGAACTTTTCTTCTCCCATATTAATTCTTTTGTTTGTTATTCTTACCCATTTTATATTGATAATTTTGATAGTAAATAAAAGAAAATTACATTAATACTGTTAGTAATTATATAATCATTAATACTTTTGTTATTATGATCACCTGTGTTATACTCATCAACATGATGCAAATTATTATTATTATTATTATTATTATTATTATTATTATTATTATTATTATTATTATTACTATTATTATTAAAATACACATGTCTCCGACCCATGATAAATCTCTAACCCTTTCATTACCATATAAGTCAAACGAAAAACGTTATATATTTCTGGATTAGCGACTCATAACTCATTGTAATGTGTCATCAAACGACTTGGTTTATTTATTGCCTCAAAGATGAATTAAAGTCGAGTCAGTAAAGGTGCAACACTAATATCCATAATAGGTCCAATTTTACACCTCAACTTTATATACCTTAATGTTGATGCCCAACGATTAAATGTAAATAATGTTTGTTGTCTATTTATCGTGATGGTAAATGTTAAGGTTTGCTGTGTGGTAGTTTGCTGGTTCGAGTCTATGCTCGGCCATATGAATTGTTTACTTGGTGTTGGGTTGTTTTAGCTAATTTACGCATAGTTCTCGGTCACGTGAACTTTATGGTAATCCACAGTATCTTCCTGTAAACAGATGAAGAAACTTATCAGTTTAAAAAGTGATTTCATACAGAACCGACATAACGAATATAACGAAAGTTGGTATTTATTGAGGAATATTTGGACCGTTTGTTATAGGAACACAATTGTAAGTAAACGCCTATTATATACTGTTTTGGAATAACGGATTCATCTTTTCCCATTTGTAAACCTACATGTTACATAACGTATGCCTTTAGATGAGCCTTAATTATATTGATTTTGTGTATGACCTTTTTGTAATTAGCAGTTATACATGCATAATTTACTTAATTAAGCTTTGCATATTGTTTCTATCAGTCTTAGTTATTTAACTTAATAATTTTGTGTACATTAGCATATTATTTATACGTTGATTTCTTTTTCATTTATCCATAGTAATTGAACCACATCACGTCACTTCACATCACTGCAAGTTATGCTACATACGTCAAGTCTACATGTATAAGCCCCTATCGATGTTAACGTCATGGATCTAATAAAGAACTATATGTGCGTATCAAAATTGTGTTTCTCCATCATTCACGTTAAGCAATAGAAAAATAATGCATTAACATCGTTCAATTAAATTGTTAAACTACCATCAACGACTTACGCGTTAATTCTATAATAACTCTTATACGTGAGTCTTAAGAAGTGGAATTACTGCCTGTTATAAACAACTACAGACAAGATGGGGGGGTCTGATGAGACTGTTCAGAATAGTGCTCCCGTCGAAAACTCGGGTACGACAGTTAATATTCGAACATTAAAAAATAAATTGAGATCATCACTTGGTAACGTAACGAAAAAACGCAACGAACTCATAGGCCTCATGTCAAATCCGGACAACCTGCACTTGGTGAAAATGTGTCTAGAAGAATATAACGAAGCTTTCGATAAGTACAAAGAAAACTTCAATTGTGTCATGGATAACATCTCAGACGAATTGGAGGAGGACCAGGAATTGTCCAGATATGAGACCAAGGAAATTAGCATTCTGCAATTCCGAAACCACACTAGTGAATGGATAGCTATAAACGAAAAACGACTTGAAGAAGACCTGGAGAGTCTTTTAAGCCGATCTGGTTCAAAACGTTCTTCCAAACGGCCTTCTTCCCTTCCTTCTGGCAAATCGGCTACGTCCGAAAAGGTGCGAGCCAAAGCACGTCTCGCCGAGTTGCTTGCCGAAAAAGAACTCGTGACAAAGAAAAAGGAACAGGAGGCAAAGACAGAAGAGATTCTATTGGATATCGAAATAGCCAAGACTCGAGCAAAAGCACGTGTTTTTGCAGAAACCGAAAATGACATTGGCGACGACAATGTTGGTAACAAAGACAATGAGACCCATACCAGCATTATTGTGCAACGAGCCAACCATCAAGACGTGAATGTTATGGTTGCTGGACCTAGTGTAGCTGCCCCTGGAATTTGTGCGAGTGAAGGTGCTAACACGGCTAGGGGTGGCAATATGGGTAACCAGGTTATACTCCCTGTCACCCAGGAAAATAGTGCCAGCTTACCCAGTCTAAATCCCAGCACTGCACAAGAATTTGTTCCCAGAAATTCTTCAGAGACTGTTACTAACACTCTTGCAACTCCAGTCAACGCTTCGAATGCCAAGTCATCAACGTTTCCAAATCTAGAACAGTATACGTATCCGCCTGTAAATATACCTGTGAACAGTAACTTTGGTGCACCCTATCCACTGCCTAATTCACCTCCAGTTAACACCATACAGCAGCAGATTAGTGGTATCGCCACAGCTCTAGCTTTGCCTGCACCGCAAGTTCCCAAGTTTACCGGTGATCTTCTGGAATACAGTGACTTCATACTGGCGTTTGACACCAGGATCTCCTCTAGAACAGCCAGCAGCAGCGACAGACTTTACTACCTTCTACAGCATACAGACGGTGAACCTAAGGACCTCATCAGCAGCTGTATATACATGCAGGCAGACCAAGGGTATAGTCGGGCAAGACAGTTGCTACAACAAGAGTATGGTGATCCTTATAAAGTATCCCTGGCATACTTGAAACAACTAAACGAGTGGAAGCCGATAAAACCAGACGAAGGGAAATGTCTGAAAAGATATTCGCATTACTTGCTAAAATGCTTCAGCGCCATGCAAACACTTACTCACCTGGCTGTTCTTGATCATGCACCGAACCTGCAGGTGGTAGTCCAGAAATTGCCAAGTTATCTCCAGAATAAATGGCGCGAAAAAGCCACAAACCGCAGACTCCTCGAGAACAGGTCTTCGTGCTTTGGTGACATTGTCCAGTTTGTTATTAACGCAGCAGAGTGTGTCAATGACCCAGTGTTCGGGAAAGAAGCAATGCATAGAGAACTGAATTCTAGTAAACCATCAAAAGGGAAACCAACAGAATCTGCATTTGCTATGCAAGTTAATCATGAGAGCCAAAGTAGAACTCGTGGTTTTAGGTCGCCCTCCTGTTTTTACTGCAGCAAAAATCACGATCTGGATAACTGTGCAGATTTCAGGCAGAAATCTCTCGAAGAGAAAAGAAAGTTTATTATAGAGCAGCGTAGATGCTTCAGTTGCTATGGTCTGAATCATACATCGAAGGGGTGCATGAACAAGCGAAAATGTCACAAATGTGGCAAAGGTCATCCTACGGCCATGCATATAGATGGCTTCAAACTACCTTGGAGGTCGGACTACTCTGACAGATCTTCATATTCTCAAAACCGTACAGAGGAATCCAGCCAAAACCCTCCAGATACCGCTACCAGCAACGTTATTTCTCATGACAACTCCATGGTTCTTCAAGCAATAATACCTGTTCGTTTAAAGCAGAGGGGAACCAACCGAGAAGTTCTCACCTACGCCCTCTATGACCCAGGAAGCACAGGGTGCTTCCTATCAGAAGAACTGAAAGATGACTTGCAAGCTTCCGGTGTTCAAACAAATCTGCGTCTGAAAACTATGCATGGGGAAAGCATAGTCAAAAGCTACCTTGTCCAGGATCTCGTCGTCAGTGATATAAACGGCCAGAACGGTATACTGCTTCCAAAAACGTATTCCAGACAAGAAATTCCAGTGAGCCATGATCAAATACCCCGTCCAGAACTGTTACGACGCTGGCCATATCTTCACGACGTGGCAAAATCGATTCCTGAAATAATGCCAGAAATAGACATCGGTCTACTGATTGGCAGTAATTGCCCACTAGCAATGGAGCCTCTGAAAATCATATCAACAGACGGCAAAGGCCCATTCGCTCTGCAGTATCGTCACGGATGGACAGTCAGCTCCCCGGTAGAGGACAACAGTGTAACGTCTACACATCGAGTAAACAGTAATCGCATTGTGACCAAGGACATTGAGCAGGCTACTGAAATTATCTCCCCAAACAGAATACTGAATATTCTGGAAAGTGACTTTATTGATAGCCGGGTAGCAAGGTATCCTGGAGAGAAAGGATTGTCTCCAGAGGATACTACATTCCTGAAGAAGGCTGGAAGCAATGTCGTGTTTAAAGACGGTCACTTTGAGATCCCTCTCCCTTTCAGGAATCAGAACTTAATGGTGCCAAATAATAAGATCCTTGCAATCAAACAAGCACTCTATCAAAAGAAGAAAATGCAAAAGGATCCCAAGTACCACTCCGACTACGTCAACTTCATTGACAAAATACTCCAGAATGACTATGCTGAACGTATCCCAGACTCCCTGCTCACAGCCAAATCTGGACATGTGTGGTACCTGCCCCATCATGGAGTGTACAATCAAAGAAAACCAGATAAAATTAGAGTGGTGTTTGACTGTAGTGCAAAATTCAATGGAATATCCTTAAACGATCAGTTGCTGCAAGGGCCTGATCTCACCAATTCTCTGATAGGTGTTCTAACCAGATTCAGGGAACACCAGGTAGCCTTCACTTGTGACGTGGAGTCTATGTTCTACCAAGTAAAAGTACCCAAACACCAATACAACCATCTCAGATTCCTCTGGTGGCCAAACGGTGACATATCAAAAGAACTCGAAGAGTACTGGATGAAGGTACACCTGTTCGGCGCAGTGAGCTCACCAAGTATCGCCAACTACGCACTTAGACGTGTCGCAGATGAAGGAAGCAACTTAAGTTCAGAAGTCGCCCATACAATTAAGCGGAACTTTTACGTTGATGACTGTCTAAAGTCTGTACCCAGTGCCACCGAAGCCAGTTCTCTGATTGCTGAACTGACTGCCGCCTGCCGGGGCTGTGGATTCAGACTGTGTAAATTTACTAGTAATGACGTCTCTGTCCTAAACACCATCCCAGCTGACGATCGATCAAAAGAGTTAAAGACAAGAGACATCAATTATGACCCTCTGCCTACCGAGCACGCCCTCGGAATACTTTGGGTCGTCGAAACGGACACATTTGGCTTCTCAGTGTTGTTGCCAGACAAACCACTGACAAGAAGAGGCATACTCTCCATAGTATCATCCATCTATGACCCCCTTGGTTTCGCTGCTCCATTTGTGCTGCTGGCAAAGCAAATACTGCAAGACCTCTGCAAAGAAACCAATCTCGCCTGGGATGACGAAGTGCCTGATGATTACCAGCGACGTTTCAAACAATGGATTAGTGAAGTCCCGAACCTTCAGAAGATAACAATCCCGAGATGTCTGAAGTTACCACAGCAGGCAAAAGATACGACTTTTCAGATGCACGTTTTCTCAGATGCCAGTACATCTGGGTATGGCGCTGTTGCATACCTAACCTCAAACGAGGGTGGATGTTCGAAAACTTCATATCTCATCGGAAAAGCAAGGGTTGCTCCATTGAAAGCAACATCTATCCCACGGCTTGAACTCACAGCGGCTGCTGTAGCTGTAAATTTAGGACAGAAAATGACCCTTGAGCTTGATCTCCATCTCAACGAAATCTGCTATTACACAGATTCAACGACAGTCCTTTATTACATCAGAGCTGAGAGAAAGCGTTTTCCAGTGTTTGTGGCCAACAGAGTCCGTCAAATAAGAGACTTCAGCAGCGCTAACCAGTGGAAGTACGTTAGTACCGATTTGAACCCAGCAGACATTGCATCACGTGGAGTAAATTCTGTGATATCGTCAGACATGACTCGTTGGCTGGAAGGTCCGGATTTCTTGAATATGCCGGCTTCAGAATGCCCTGCAAAGATGCACCCCAGCAGCGAACCGCAGGTTACAGAAGAAGACTTAATGTCTTTAGTTACTACAACTACATCAGAAGAAGGATCACCATTTATGACTTTAATCACATATTTCTCCAGGTGGGAGAGACTGAAGAGAGCACTAGCAGTATTCATAGCATTTTTGGCTTTCTTACAAAACAAAGAACAAACTATAAATTTCAGGACCACACAGATCATGCAAAAGGCTGAAAAGGCAATCGTTTGCTTTATACAAAAGATCACCTTTGCAAACGAGGTCGAGAAACTCAAGAAAACAACCACGAAAGAAGACAAGAGAGAACACTCGCTACCAAAAACAAGTACGATATTCCGTCTCGACCCAGTGCTCATCGACGGAACTCTGCGAGTGGGAGGACGCCTCTCGAAAGCCGCAATGGACTCCGATGTGAAACATCCTATGCTACTGCCACAACATTCGCACGTCACCACTCTAATCGTACGAGATGCTCATGAGAAACTTGGCCATGCGGGTAGAAATCACACCATTGCAGCAATTAGACAACGCTTTTGGATTGTTTCAATCAACTCTGCTGTCCGACGTCAACTCCACAAATGCATAACGTGCAGAAAAATGAGAAAGCCATGCCAAGAGCAAAAAATGTCCGACTTACCTCAAGATCGTCTTGAGCCAGCTCCACCATTTACATTCACAGGCGTAGACTTTTTCGGGCCGTTCATTATAAAAGAGGGCCGCAAGGAGCTCAAACGTTACGGCGTCATATTCACCTGTCTTGTCAGTCGCTCCATTCATCTGGAAGCTGCTAACAGTCTCGAAACGGATTCCTTTATTCACTGTCTGCAACGCTTCATAGCCCGTAGAGGTACGGTACAAGAAATCCGATGCGACAACGGGACCAACTTCATCGGAACCCGGAATGAGCTGAACAAGGCTTGGTCAGATCTGAACCAAAACAAAATCCAAAACAAACTACTGTACATGAATATCGACTGGAAACTCAACCCACCTATGGCATCGCACATGGGCGGCGTATGGGAGCGCCAGATCCGTACCATTCGGAAAGTTCTATCTGCGCTATTCTTCGACCATGGGACTCGCCTCGATGACGAATCATTCCGCACGCTACTCTGCGAGGTAGAATATATTGTGAACTCAAGACCGATCACGACCTGTTCTGATGATCCTGACGACATGGAACCATTAAGTCCGAGTCAAATCCTCCATATGAAGTCACCCAAGAGGTTAATACCAGGACCTTCGCAACCAGAATATGTGTACTCCAGAAAAAGGTGGCGTAGAGTACAATATTTGTCGGACTTGTTCTGGAGCAGATGGAAAAGGGAGTACATAGTCAGCCTGCAGCAACGCCCCAAATGGAACAAACAACAACGAAATACACGGGAAGGTGACATCGTGCTCCTGAAAGACGAGAACACGCCAAGACTTCATTGGCCACTAGCACGTGTAACAGAGGTATTGCCAGACTCCAGAGGCGTTGTGAGAAGCGTCAAACTTCGAACCCAATCTTCTGAATTGCACAGACCAGTGAGCAAGCTCGTACTCTTGCTTCCAAAAGAAGATCAAGTGTTATAGATATTATCCAGAGACACTATATGACATTGATATAATTTCTAGTTCATATCTGTTTGTCAAACTCATTTTTATTTTGTTGTGTTTATTGTTTTAATGTTCGTTCCTTAAGCTTGTTTTATTCATGTTCTATTCACGTATTGTAGTATGAAATGAAATATTAGTTGTGCATCTTATATTTTTTTGTAAATCATATGATTTAGAGGTCGAGTATGTTGATGCCCAACGATTAAATGTAAATAATGTTTGTTGTCTATTTATCGTGATGGTAAATGTTAAGGTTTGCTGTGTGGTAGTTTGCTGGTTTGAGTCTATGCTCGGCCATATGAATTGTTTACTTGGTGTTGGGTTGTTTTAGCTAATTTACGCATAGTTCTCGGTCACGTGAACTTTATGGTAATCCACAGTATCTTCCTGTAAACAGATGAAGAAACTTATCAGTTTAAAAAGTGATTTCATACAGAACCGACATAACGAATATAACGAAAGTTGGTATTTATTGAGGAATATTTGGACCGTTTGTTATAGGAACACAATTGTAAGTAAACGCCTATTATATACTGTTTTGGAATAACGGATTCATCTTTTCCCATTTGTAAACCTACATGTTACATAACGTATGCCTTTAGATGAGCCTTAATTATATTGATTTTGTGTATGACCTTTTTGTAATTAGCAGTTATACATGCATAATTTACTTAATTAAGCTTTGCATATTGTTTCTATCAGTCTTAGTTATTTAACTTAATAATTTTGTGTACATTAGCATATTATTTATACGTTGATTTCTTTTTCATTTATCCATAGTAATTGAACCACATCACGTCACTTCACATCACTGCAAGTTATGCTACATACGTCAAGTCTACATGTATAAGCCCCTATCGATGTTAACGTCATGGATCTAATAAAGAACTATATGTGCGTATCAAAATTGTGTTTCTCCATCATTCACGTTAAGCAATAGAAAAATAGTGCATTAACACTTAATATGGTCCTTCATAAAAAATTTTTATAATGTAGAAATATAGTGGGGCCTGTCTATCAGGTCACGCATATATATATATATATATATATATATATATATATATATATATATATATATATATATATATATATATATATATATATATATATATATATAT
>NC_090729.1:153295149-153297649 GCF_036898095.1 Palaemon carinicauda
CCCAAACCTGTATGTGCTGCTATTCCCAATATCGATATTTTTCCCATGAAGGACCTGAGGATCAAAGTCGACACCCTTATGGACAGCCACTTCACAACCTTCCAGACCTCCATCAATGTCTCCACTCCTAACGAAATGGACGCGTTTTCAACATTGACCGAAGCTGACGTGAATGCAGTAGGACACAGCCGCCCACTCCATGACATGCCAGAACAGCGATAAAGCCGCTCACCACCCCTATATATCACCCTTTGCTTATGCCCAAACCAACTACCTCACCAGCCACTTTCTGACGCACATTGGCTGTAGTGATGTTACCCACTGTGAATTCGGGGCTGCTGCTAAGCAATGTGCGAATGATTGTCAGTGGCCAAAAAAAGTGTATGTAGTCTATCGCTTGCAGTGGTGGCCTCCCCTGTCACTAATCTTTTCTTTTTACATGATGCAGGTACGGGCATGCGATTTTTGCCAAGGCCACTTTCCATGACATAACAACGGCTGTCTAGGTCTGCCGACAGCCACCTGGTAATTGCCAACGGATCTGCGATACCCATTTATGGTTATGAAACCCTCACATTATCGTATGGAAGCTCCAAATATATTTGGAAGTTTCTCGTTACTGACATCACATTGCCAATCCTTGGTGCCGACTTCCTCACAACATTCCACCTCCTGGTTGATATAGCTCACCGACAATTAGTCAACGTGGTTTTGTAATCTTCGATGCCTCTTCTACCCGCTTCCTCTGAAACTCGAGCTCCACATCAGTACACCTACGGATGCCTATGCACATCTCCTACCATCGTACCCATAAGTTTTCCATCAAGAACTTTGTCAGAAGCCAACGCTTCTCACGAAACACGGTATTTATACTATACCAAGATGATGGGACCCCATTGTTTGCACCAGCTTGTGTGGCAGCCGTTTAACAAACATTTGCCAAAATGGAAGAAATGGGCCTTTGCCAAAAGGCCTCAAGCCCATGGTCGTCACCCTTACACATGATCCTGAAGAAAGACAGCTCTTTGCCTCCATGTGGAGATTACAGGCGCCTGGACATGCAGACAGAACCGGATCAATACCCCCTCTCAAACATCGCCGATATGACCTCCTACTTGCACAAAGCTTAGGTTTTCTTCACGCTCGACCTTCTGAAGGGGGATTATCAGGTGCCCACTTTTCCCATGCCACATGTACCTCTCCTTCTCTCCACCAATGACAGCCACGTTACTATTGGGGAAGTGCTTGAGCAAGTGGTCAATGGCTCGCCCCTCCCATTGGTCTTCTTCAGTTGGAAAATATCCAAGGTGGAATCCGGCCACTCTACCTTTGACAGCGAATTGTTGGCGGTGCATTTGATTGTCCATCACTCTAGCCATTCACCTGGGATTGGATTACAATGTCTTGGCAGAAATCCAATGAAAAGATCCAGAGTACAAACCATGTAGGACATACAGCACATTCTGTCATTGGGAGGACGTCCCTCTCGACGACTCCCACACCATACACATCTGTGACATCAGTGCTAGTAGACCTAGGCTGTGGATACTTTCTCCCATGCACCAACAGGTGTTTGATTACATTCATGGCCTTTCTCATCTCTCACACCATTCTACTGCATAACTACCGAAGACAAAGTTCATTTGGTATGGCATTACTAAGGATGCTAAGGATTTAGCTCACGCCTGTACTTCATGCCAAACCTCAAAAGAAAATCGACACACGGATTCAGGAGTGGGTACATTTGCTCAACCTCAGCGGCGCTTTGCCCACATTCTCGTTCCTGTTGTAGGTCTCCGACCCACATCACGAGGACATAGTTACCTGATTACCGTCATCGATCTCTCCACTTGTTAGCCTGAAGCCATTGCCATGTAAACTCCAACGTCTGGCCCGTGGACATCTGCCTTATTCTCAGGATGGAGCGAAAGATTTGGTATCCATGAGCATATTACTTCCGACAGGGGTACCACTTTCACTTCTAATTGTGGACATCATTAGCGAATTTCCCGGGTATCACCCTTCATCAAACAACCTCATAAAACCCTACTGCCAACGGTATTGTTGAATGTTTTTACCAAACCTTCAAAGCAGTTTTGATGTCTTACTGTACTGCAAGGACTCCAACTGGTTTACCCAGTTTTTTGGGGTCCTCCTGGGACTAAGGACCACTCCTAAAGAGGCCCTGGATGTCACGGCAGTTGAATTGGTGTATGGAGACCCATTGGTCGTCCCTGCCGAACTTTTTCTGTGTGCAACCTCCTCCGACAATCTTCAGCCACGTTGTGGAAAAAATTACTTTGTGCTGCCAGACTTAAAACCCCAGGCTAAACAACACATACGGACAGATCTGCACTCAGCAATGCACGTTTTCCTGCACAACAACAATAGCAAGCCACCGTTAACGTCCACTTACACGGCCCTCTCCCTGTGATCAGTCATACCCGGAAAGCCTTCCTCCTCAACATGCGTGGCAAAGGAGACTTGGTCTCCATTGATC
>NC_090729.1:153302649-153317649 GCF_036898095.1 Palaemon carinicauda
GGACAGTGACTGATTTGGTGTGAAGTAGGTTTGAGTAAAGAGCAATGTGTTTTTTAGGTCACTGTTGTACATCTTAATAAATGGAGCGCTGTGCAAGGTTAGAGAAAAGACAGTGGATAATTATGTTCTTGTGTAATTGCTGGATAAGAATAGCAATTGTGAAGATGTATAATGGTTAATGTTTGCAGATAGCGCTGTACTAATTGGGGGTAATGGAGAGACACTTAAAATTGAGTATAAAGCTGCATGTTATCTGTGGTAGGAAACTATTGAAGGTAAGTTTAAGCCGCAATATTTGTATCTATTGGGAACAAAGAAAACAAAGTAATGATTGTGACTAAGGTTGGCAGAATAATTTATTCGGTTGAAATGCATAGGAATCTTAAAGTAGGTACATCAGGAGACGGAAAGATAAGGAAACAGGTGCATAACAGAATAGGAACAATCAGAAAGAAATGAATGTGTGTAAAATATTGAAAAGACACTTGGGTAGTCCATTTTTGCCAAGATGGCACTCAATTATGCAATATATGTATGAATACTGAATGTGAATGCAAGTAAAATGACTACAGCTGTAAAGATGCTATTCTTGTGTCGCACATGTAATGTAAAAAAAAATTGAGGAAAAAAAAAGGTGGAAATACCCAGAAAAAAAATTTAGCATGGGTGAAAGAATGGATCAGAGTACTGTAGTTTGAGATGGCTCAGTAATGTAGCGAAAATGAGTGATAATATGTTATTGAAATGAGTAATTGGTAAGAAGCGGGAAGAGAGGAAGCACTCAACAACATTAGACACATGAAGGGAAACATTTTGGAAAAGCAGGTCATTGATATCCATGAAGTGCATAAGGACCAAATATACTATATCAAGTTTGATGCCCCATCGACGAGCCATTATTTTAAGGGTTTGAAGCGACTCTAGCTTATAAAATTTTTAATGTATAGGGTTTTAACTCGCTATTCTGCGGTTAAAAATTACTTTATAAATGACGCTTCTGTTTCCCCTTTAGAGCTACCCATTTCAAGGATAATCACTATATATATATATATATATATATATATATATATATATATATATATATATATATATATATATATATATATATATATATATATATTATATATATACATATATATATATATAAATATATTTATATATATATAAATATCTCTCTCTCTCTCTCTCTCTCTCTCTCTCTCTCTCTCTCTCTCTCTCTCTCTCTCTCTCTCTCTCTATATATATATATATATATATATATATATATATATATATATATATATATATATATATATATATAACTGTATAAGTATTATGTATTAACACACACACACACACACACACATATATATATATATATATATATATATATATATATATATATATATATATATATATATATATATATATAAACTGTATAAGTATTATGTATTAACACACACACACACACACACACACATATATATATATATATATATATATATATATATATATATATATATATATATATATATATATATATATATATATATATACATATGTGTGTGTGCGTGGTGAATATAAGTATGCATGAATCTTAACAGAACACCTTGACATTAGGAAAAAATTTCCCTGTTACTTTTCTCTCAACACCATTTCTATTCATCGGAAAATCTGTTGTCGTTATTGTTAAGATTTCAAACGTTCCAGATGCCTTTTTTTTTTAGTAACAGTTCTTACCAAAACTTTTCCGTAATCTTTTCATTTCACATTTATTGGGTAGTGGCAACGGGGCGAAAAGAGATTCCTCAACGTGCCATTACTGTAATGAATTCTTCTTCTTGGTGGATAAACTCAAGACAAAAATAAATAGGATTTATGTGCATCTAGAAAAACTTACTGTCTTCTAAGTACGAACTACACTAGAAATTAGAGCCTCCAAAAAATAGAAAAGCCCAGCATTGTGGACTAAGAAAATCAAATTTTTAACAAATTAGATCAGGAATTTTTATAAAGACGCGTCTTGTGGAATTTCATCAATACTACCATATGAAGCAACGGGGATCTTGAATTGCGGTAATGCTGAGAGAGAGAGAGAGAGAGAGAGAGAGAGAGAGAGAGAGAGAGAGAGAGAGAGAGAGAGAGAGAGAGAGGGGGGGGGAGAGAGAGAGAGAGAGAGAGAGAGAGAGAGAGAGAGAGAGAGAGAGAGAGAGAGAAAATGGATCCTGCGTATAAGTCTAACATGTTTTTAATATATGGTCCAATTTCTTTTGGTATACTTTTTTTAAACAAATGTTCAAGTTTGTTTCGAATGAGGGTAAGAAACATGTCCTTCTATCTGGCTGGGTTGTCTTGCCCATTTACTGGTTATACGTGGATTGTTAGGAAGGTTTGTTTAAATGCCTATCGTGGCCAATGAAGGGGTTAGTCAACCAATTTAATATCCTTGTTTACCGGTGATCAACGATTAACTCTCTAGGCTATAATTTCTAGACCTATCAACTTGGTTCGAGTTAGTTCTTTATAAAAAACAGGGAGACTGAACTTCTCCAGTCAGATTTAGCTTATTAACTAGATCGTCAAAATCAGTGGACAGATACTGGTCACGTTGTTGATATCGTTCATCATGATACAGAGGTAAGGGTGTTTAAATTCGAATATAAAAAAAGAAAACGCGAAAGTGTGATAAATAAGCTTGAATTATAAAGAAAAATAAAAATGAGAAAAATTCATAGAATGTATAAGTAACGATAATGAATGATACTTTTGCTGCCTTCACAGAGAGCCAGAAATAATGTATTTCTTTAGAGGAAATAATTATACTATCATCTAAACTCTAAAATTATCAAATCCATATTATTATCTTAATAGTAGAAATCATTTGCAGTGTTACTGATTTTGAATAAACTGCATTAAGTAAAAAAAAATAAAAAAGAAAAAAAATTCATAGAATGTATAAGTAACGATTGAGTGATATTTTTACTGCCTTAACAGAGAGCCAGAAATAATATATTTCTTTAGAGGAAATGATTATACTATCATCTAAACTCTAGAATTATCAAATCCATATTATCATCATAATAGTAGAAACCATTTGCACAGTGTTACTGATTTTGAATAAACTGCATAAACTTACATCTTGTAATTTTTGCTGGTTAAGGTAAAGTTGCCAAGCCTTAACTGCAAATAGACACGGGTTCAATAAAATAAATCCATTCATGAATTCAGCACAAAGAAGGAATCCCTCTGCGTAATGTTATTCATTTAATATATCCAATGTTCTTCAGTTGAATGTTAGACAAATTAAAGTGAAGTCCTTTTCGCATTTTTGCACGATTATTATTATTATTATTATTATTATTATTATTATTATTATTATTATTATTATTATTATTATTATTATTATTATAGCCGATATGGCAAAAAATAGATCAGAAACATCTGCTGGATATAAATGACTTTTAAAATAATACACTACATAGGATCTATGGAGATTATTGGAAATGATGGATTTTAAAGCCTTTCATTTAACGATGCTTAATACCTGAAAATCTTTAGAAAACCTTTTGCATAAGATTTCTATATCAGTTTAAAATCGATGAACTACTATGTAATGTTGGGATTTATATACTAAATTGATCAAAACTTTCCATTTTGTTGCTGTTCCAGTAAATCTACTGATAGTTTAAACTCCCGTAACGTTGCTGAATAAGAATAGAATATATCAATCTCGTTCTCAATTTGTAATTAAATCGTTATAGATTCAATGCTGTTGTTCGCTCCAATTTTAATCGAGAGATTCTTTGACGTGATCTGGGTGCTTCACTCAGAGGGCCGGAAGGTAATGCCTCTTTGGCATCTGCATAATTAGGCCGTTTTTAATGGGCCTGATGGAGGTAAATATCAAACACCTAGATATTAATGGCTTTCGGAGTGGAGTATTCTTAATGGAGGATCCTTTTTAGACGATTGGGATCTCGTTTACTCTTCAGTTTGACTGATGTCGAAGGCTATTATGCCCATTAGGAGAAAGACTATGCAATATGCTAACGCTTAATGAGTTATTTTTATCCGATGGGGAGGGACAGTCTTGCCATGTGATTGAAGTTGAAAGGAAGCCACGTCAATCAAAACTTCCATTGGAATATAAGAAAATAATTATTTTTTCGAGGGAACACCAATTTCATAGTGACGTGAAAGCCTTGTAACGACTCCCAATCGAGGTGAAGCAATTTAGGCAAGCTCATTCACATCTCACTGCGCTTCTTAAATAATGCAAAGTTTTTTATGTACCGAACATTAAATGAAATTCGGTGGGTCACAATCGGCCAAGATGAAAGATTAGGCCCTGCAACCTCATTACATCTCCTGGCACCTTCCCTCTTTGGCAAAAAGGCATAGGCATGAGTCTAGCGACTCTATCCCAGAGAGAGAGAGAGAGAGAGAGAGAGAGAGAGAGAGAGAGAGAGAGAGAGAGAGAGAGAGAGAGAGAGACCCTATATATGCAGTAAGTTGAATACTTTATGACCTACTGATTCAAATTCCATAAATCCCGAAAATTTCTAAGTGAGTTCAATGTTTGGGAACCAAATTACAAAGATGGCGCCGACAAATACAAATTTTTAATAATACAGATCACAAACCTGTGTGATACATCTTTTTCAAGTAATTCAATGATGAAAAATCCAATTATAAATCTAGATTTAGCACACTATCACACAGCTCCCAGAACCAGTTGATTTGCTCCCTAGCCACTGGTGAACTGCAAAATAAACACGATATGCATGGAATTTGGCTGCTGTGGATATTGGAGGAAGACTGTTAAGGTCAAACGTTGAAAGTGACATCTTCATCTTCTTCAAACACTAGATAAACCTCAGCGTGCCAAGAGTTGATGAAAGAGTAATCGCACAATATATTTTGAGAAGTAACATCTCACCAGCTCTAGGAATGTCACACTGTGATGTATCTGACCTTTTGAAGACTTCAAGAATCTGGCAGTCTTCTTCAGCAAGAAATTTTTATGCCTTCTTTTTCCCAATATTGTAGACTGCGGACACCAAGTCACACCTTGTAATATGTATGAGAACAAGCAGGATGCTTGCAATAGCATGGCTGGCATATTGCATGTATAGATTCTGGAGATCTTTATCAACTAGCATGACGAGTAAGTCGTTATATCTCCCGACTACTGTAACTAGATTTTGAGTGCTGCAAGCAGCTTCAGTTTGAGTGCTACATATCAAAGTCTGCATCCCCTGTACTCTGGTGGCATGCTATGACAGCAGTCTTAAGAACCATCATCAATTTTCAACAATGAACCTTGCCTTATTTTTACAATTTTCTGAAATTAAGTGTTGGTTGCCGGTTACCTACAAGCTCAGTTTGAATAGAATGTCTTGGGATACATTCTGGCGTTTAGCGCGACGGTTTTGTTCTCTCATCTTTGTTGACATGTTGAACTCAGGATACCTGGGAGCACGTAATAGAATTAGGCCCATAGCTCTTAATAGCATAACTGACATAGTTATCACAAACATTTATGTATGTACAGCTTGATTGCCAGAGCACATTGTGCAGAAGATGGCCTTGGTCTATCAATATGCATGGTGTTTGATAAAAGTTCTCCAGATAACTTATCCACACTGGCTTTCAACTCGTTAGCAAAATTCTTCCTCGTAGCTCTATTTTTAAAAAGGGCAGGGAGTGTTTACTATACTCATAGTTTAGGTGACCTAGCATCTCCACGCAATTCTGCATTATGCAGGTTAGACACATGAAGAGATCGAGAGGTTTTATTGGTAATTGCTGACAACAAACTTCTGCAGTGTCATTTGCTGAACTAATTGACACCACCTTCTCATTTCTCTTGAGTTTTGCATCAGCATAATTCATACCAGTCAGTCTGCATTACCAGAAGGGGCTACAACTCCTGTAGCAATGCTTACCAAGTTATCGCATACTCTCCAATGTAAGAAAATGGTGACTGTGTGAATGGTTAAGTAAGAATTGAACTTAATGAAATGTTCCCAATCCTTTGGAGTAGTAGTAGGCTGAGGTGTGTGTGTTGATCTGTAGTGAAAGTGTATGTGACATTTCGATGAAGCTACACAGAGAGGTAGTTTGTGGCAAAATGCAGACCATTTTTAACTGGGTACATCGAGTTAGTCCTTGACCAAGAGCTAAGCCTCCCCTGGTCTTGAGCATTCTCATTAGTGTTTGCTCAATTGTTTGGTTAGTGAAAATATCAGAAAAAAAAATCCAAGGGATCGCCTAATTTCCCATATTCTTCAAAAGTATACTCAGCTAACTATGCCTCACTCATAACATGTGGTAGTCCCTTCATTTGATCTAGGTAGAGTCTTGAGGATTTTGCATAGACTGTATGGCCTCCAGCATAAAAAGTGTGATCATTCTTGAAACACAGTGAGTGAAGTTCCTAATGCCCAGTACGTCTTGCCTGAATGAAGTGCAATAAAAGTTTGACCATCTTCAGGTATTGGTCACGAGCTTCCCAGTTCTATTGGACAGGGGTAGTTCCTCCTGTAGATCTTCAGCAGTCTTAGACACCTGGATAGTCACATGCTCTGTAAGAAGACTCTCAGGTGATGATGAGTGATTCAAAAACATCTCATGAGCCATTTTGGCATCATCAAGGTTTATGGCACTCAGACAGTCGGGAGTGGAAGCATCTTAGCCATAATTATTGCAGATGAAAGGATGTGGGCGTGCAAAGCTCATGCATAGGCATGACTAGCGAGCAGCGAGCATGTGCTTCACAGAGTTTGGGGTATATACTATTTTCCTTTGCTCCCTCAAACAGTCTCACTCATAATATGACCAATAAAGTCTAGGCATAATATTAGTAAAAAAAATCTTCTTAGTCTGATGAAAACTTTCTGCGATTTCAGTGGCTTTTGCATACAATGGATGGCCAAATGTAATTGGCGAAATAAACATATTGCACTTCATTGTTAGTTTTTGTGCATAACAAAGGGCTGTGTAAATGGTATCATGTTGGTTTGGGTTGTGGTTTATGAAAGGAAGTACAACATCAAACTTCCTCTGAGTAAATTACTGATTGGTTGAAACCACTCCATGAAGGATACTTCAGTGGTCGCATATGGGGTAGGTAGATAGCAACAGTGTCTAGGGCTGTTGCTAAGAAAAGACTAGAGGATTCAATATTTTGGTGGTTCTATCGGACCAACCATCACTTGGTCTAATATACCTTTGAAGAGGTAATTCACCATATATTCCTGCCTCAACTGCAGTACTGATATTAGCTGACTCTGATAATTAACATTCATTTAAATTTTCTGCTGGTGTCGCACCAACAGCTCCTCCCATAGCATGTCATGTGCCATGCCCAACAGCTGATCAGAGCCTTTGCTGACAAACCTTCAGGAAAAATGAGCAGAACACACAGATGTAGATGATATCTGATGACATCTGACAAAATTACACACCATTTTCTATGACTCCTCAAAGGGAAATATTTCTAGGTCGTCATGGACTAAAGACAATCATGGTGTGTAAAGGCATTCATGTCTTAGTCAATCATAGTCGAATTTGGTAGTCAAGGGTTTCGGAGACCTATATTTCAATTTAGACCTACACTTTTTAAATCAATATTTCCTTACATTTTCAAAGTAAAGTCCTAATTGGATTTCTCATCATCAAATTAATTGGAAATAATGTATCACACAGGCCTGTGAGCTGATTTATTAAGTGCTTATATTTGTTGCTGCCATTTTTTGGGGGCTACCAAACATTAAGCTTACTTGGGGAATTTTTGCAACTTTATGGATTTTGTATCGGTAGATCATAAAGTATCAACCCTGAAAAAATCTTGATTTCTATAATTTTTCCTACCTCCAACTCTCCTTGGCTACTATTGCTATCTGTTAAGAATCTGATGGTTAGCAGGATTGCGAAATAGAGGAAACTCCAGCCGAGTTTTATATACTGCATAGGCTATACATACAAATATATATATATATATATATATATATATATATATATATATATATATATATATATATATATATATATATATATATATATATATATATATTTATGTTTATATATATATATATATATATATATATATATATATATATATATATATATATATATATATATAATTAATGTATGTATGCACAGAAGATGAAAGTGTGACGGCCGAGAGAAATGTTATGATTCAAAGGCAGGATGCAATCAACTGAGTAATTTTATTAAAGAACAATCTCCTTTATATACAAAACCTCAAGGCAACAGGAAATTACATGTTCGAGAAAATGACAATGTTACATAGGCGACACGCAGACATGTTTATTCTGGTTCTTTTTGGTGCGAGGGAAGAGCGCAGATACAAGCATAATATATACAAAATAATTTATGTACGATCGTGTGACACACGGTTGGTATATGGCTCCCCCTACTAAAAATGACATACTGTACATGATAATAGGGCGCCCTGATCTACAGAGGCGAACTGTAGGCGGGTTATCTGGCAGTAGATAAGCAGGTTTTAGACGATCAATGGAGACCCAGTCTTCTTTGCCACGAATGTTTAGTAGGAATACTTTCGGACTGCGTCGGATCACAAGGAAAGGGCCCGTGTAAGGGGGCGTTAGCGGTGGCTTGGTAGTGTCGTTGCGCAGGAAGACGTGCGTTGCAGAGTGCAAGTCTGTTGGTATGTGATGCTTTGCTGGGGGCTTGTAAGTCTGGCGGCATGGAGTAAATTTTCCCATGATGTGACATATGCGCTGGAGATCATCGGAGGAGGTTGTAGAAGGAAAAAATTCGGCAGGGATGACCAACGGGTCGCCATACACCATTTCGGCTGCCGAGACGTCGAGGGCATCTTTAGGAGTGGTCCTTAGTCCCATGAGGACCCAGGGAAGCTGAGTAAACCAGTTTGAATCCTTGCAGCGGGACATCAAAGCTGCTTTGAGGGTGCGATGAAAAAGTTCAACCATTCCATTGGCAGCGGGGTTGTAGGCCGTTGTCTGATGTAGGGTGATGCCCAGGAGATTCGCTAATGATGTCCACAATTGAGAGGTGTAAGTGGTTCCTCTGTCAGAAGTAATATCCTCAGGGATACCAAATCTTGCAGTCCATCCTGAGAGTAAGGCAGATGTACATGAGGCGGACGTTGCAGTTTCCATGGGAATGGCTTCAGGCCAACGGGTGGAGTGGTCGATGACGGTAAACAGGTAACGATGTCCTTGTGATGTGGGTAGAGGGCCTACAACGTCGACGTGAATGTGTGCGAAATGACACTGAGGTTGAGGAAAGGTGTCCACTCCTGAATCCGTGTATTGATGTAATTTGGAAGTTTGGCAAGAAGTACAGGCGCAGACTCAATCCTTAGCATCCTTATAAATGCCGTGCCAAATGAACTTTGCCTTCAGCAGCTGTGAAGTAGAACGGCAAGAGGTGTGTGAAAGGACGTGAATGAAATCAAACACCTGTTGGCGCATGGTAGCAGGAATCCAAGGTCGTCGTCTGCCAGTACTGACGTCACAGAGGAGGGTGGTGTTGGAGTCGTCGAGGGGGAATTCTTCCCAACGGAGGGACGTGCAGGATGTCCCACATGCTTGATATTCTGGATCCTGTCGTTGGGCTTCAGCCAGGGCGTTGTAATCCAATCCCAGTTGAACGGCAGCCAACGTGTTTCTTGACAGGGCATCGGCAATGGGATTCACTTTCCCAGGGACGTATTGAAGGGTGCAATTGTATTCAGCCACGGCGGAGAGATGTCGGCGGTGCCGGGCAGACCAGGCGTCAGACTGTCGAGTAAAGGCCTGCACCAGAGGCATGTGGTCTGTGCAAATGACGAAGGACGTACCTTCTAAGAAATGACGAAAGTGACGGACAGCCAAGTGCACCACCAGCAATTCTCGATCAAAGGTAGAATAGCCCTATTCTGCCTTGGACAGTTTTCTGCTGAAGAAGGTCAATGGGCGGGGGTAGCCGTTGACCACCTGCTCGAGTACTGCACCAATAGCGACGTCGCTGGCATCGGTGGAGAGGAGAGGGACGTGTGGGATAGGAAAAGTGAGAGCCGCAGCAGTTGATAGGGCCTTCTTTGCATTGCAGAAGGCTGCTTCTTGAAGGGGACCCCACTTCAGATCCTTTGGCTTGCCCTTGAGGGAGGCATAGGGGGGAGCAAGAGTGGCGGCAATGGCTGGCAGAAAACGGTGATAATAGTTGATCATGCCCAAGAATTCCTGCAGAGCTTTGACGGTCGAGGGCGCGGGGAAGTTCTGAACGGCTGCTACCTTCTCAGGGAGGGGATAGACACCTTCAGGAGTGATGTGGTGCCCTAAAAACGACACTTTGTTTTCGCCAAAGGTACACTTGTCGTACCGGACTACAAGGCCGTTTTGCTGCAGGCGGTCGAGCACGATGCACAGGTGACGGAGGTGTTCCTCTTTTGAGGAGGAGAACACAAGTATGTCGTCCACATAACATACACAGAAAGGGAGGTCCCCTAAGATGCCACCCATGAGACGTTGAAACGTGGCCCCAGCATTACGAAGGCCAAAACAGGAGTAATTGAAGGTGTATGTACCAATATGTACCAAACGGAGTGGTGATGGCGGTCTTGGGGATGTCTCCTGGGTTCATAGGCACCTGATAATAGCCCTTCAGGAGATTGAGCGTAGAGAAAACCTTTGCTTTGTGCAGGTAGGTCACGTCAGCAATGTTTGGGAGGGGTTAGTGATCCGGTTCTGTTTGCATGTTCAGGCACCTGTAATCCCCGCACAGACGGAGGGAGCCATCTTTCTTCAGAACGATGTGTAAGGGTGACGACCATGGGCTGGAGGCCTTTTGGCAAAGGCCCATTTCCTCCATTTCGGCAAACGTCTGTTTGGCGGCTGCCAATCATTCCGGTGCCAGACGTCTGAATTTTGCGAAGACTGGGGGGTCCCGTCGTCTTGATACGGTGATAAATACCGTGCTTGGCAGGAACCGTGGGCGTTTGGCGAAGTTCTGGACGGAAAACTTCCCCGGTACGACGTGACGAGGTGTGCGTAGTCATCCGTGGGTGCACTGATGTGGAGAGCGAGGTTAGAGGGGGCGGGTTAAAGAGGTGTCGACAAGTACAAATCTGCGTTGACCAATCGTCGGTGGGCGACATTGACCAGAAGGTGGAAATGAGAGAGGAAATCCGCACCGAGGATTGACATTGTGATGTCAGCAACGAGAAACTTCCAATTGAATTTACCATTTCCGAACGATAATGTGAGGTTCTCGTAACCGTAGGTGGGTATCGCAGATCCGTTGGCAGCGGACGTCGGCAGATGTAGACAGACTACGTCGTGTCTTGAAGAGTTTCCTTGGCAAAAGAGAATGACAAGCACCCGTGTCTACCAAAAATCGTACGCCCGTTCCTGCATCATGTAAAAAGAAAAGATTAGAAAAACGGGAGGCCATCGCCATGAGCGATGGCCTACTTACACGTTTTTTTGCCACTGACAATCCTCGGCACATTTCTTCACGGTTGCCCCGAATCTGAAGTGGTAGTAGCAAAACTGCGGCGGATGGGAGGCAGTAAGTGGCTGTAGAAGTCATTTGTTGGAGCGCAAGCAATTGGTGGGTGGTAGGTGGCTTTGTCGCCGCTTCGGCACGTCACGGGGTAGGCGTGTATGTCCTACGGCAATTATTGTCAGCTTCGGTTGACGTTGAATAGGCATCCTCTTAGTCAGGGGTGGAGGCGTTGATGGAGGTCTTGAAGTGGCTGTCCATAAGGGCGTCGGCTTTGGTCATCAAGTCCTTTATGGGTAAACTATCGACATCGGGTATGGCAGCGCATATAGGTTCGGGTAAACTGCGTATCCAAAGGGCACGAAGTAGGTTCACCTCACGAGGAGAGCTGTCTGCGGCAGATTAAAGGCGAGCGATACTGGTGATTTCCCTGAGGGCAATCGAAGCCCTTTGGTCCCCCAACGGTTGTTGAGAGAGCTGAAAAAGCTTTGCTATACGTGCGGCTGGCGACGGCGAGTACTGCTGCAGAAGGTATGTTTTGAGGGCGTCATACGCTATTGGGGTGTCTCCTTGTTCACAAAGCCAGTCGGATATTTCTGGGAAGGTGTCCTCGGGTATCGCCGAGAGAACATAATCTGCTTTGGTAGTTGAGCGAGTCACGCCGTTGATGCGAAACTGGACTTTTGCTCACAGAAGCCAAGCAAACGCCTCTCCGATGGGGAACGGTGAAAGTTTTAATGGAGCAGCCGCAGCGCCAACTTCTGTAGAGTCCGTCATAGTACCATTGATGGATGGGCGGGGGGGTTGGGGTGGAAGGCGGTGGGAGCGCGTCGACTTCCGGGGTCACCAATGTGACGGCCGAGAGAAAGGTTATGATTCAAAGGCAGGATGCAATCAACTGAGTAACTTTATTAAAGAACACTCTCCTTTGTATACAAAACCTCAAGGCAACAGGAAATTACATGTTCGAGAAAATGACAATGTTACATAGGCGACACGCAGACATGTTTATTCTGGTTCTCTTTAGTGCGAGGGAAGAGCACAGATACAAGCATAATATATACAAAACAATTTATGTAGGATCATGTGACACACGGTTGGTAGAAGAGGATGGAAGTAATTTTACCGCCAAAAGTTTTTTCTATAATTATTCATACGTGTTTACAACTCACTACGGAATTAGATGTAAACTAAGAGGATTTTATAAATCTCGCAAACAAATATATGCAAAATTGTTTCTTCTTAAGCCATTCAAAAGACCAATAAGGATGATAAACTTATTCTTTTCCCGACAGTCGAACAATCATGAGCTTCGCTACGTTTTAAATGTGATTCTGACACAAGTGAAATTGCATCTCTATCTCTCTCTCTCTCTCTCTCTCTCTCTCTCTCTCTCTCTCTCTCTCTCTCTCTCTCTCTCCCTCTCGCTCTCTCTCTATACATATTAGTTTTGAAATGGTAGTTCTGTAATTCTCAGACGAGGGGAAACGCAGTTTAATGAGGAACTGTAGTGCAAGCGCAAATCGAAACATCATCTTCATCCAATCACCTTCATTACAAAGTTTCGGACAATTTGTCCATCATCGGGTTCTGTAAACTTAAAAACATACATTGATACAAGCAATAAAAAAACATTGGTAAAAGACATGAGAAAATAAGATAATTTAAAATTATAAATAAATAATACTTAAAACACTTTTCTGCTGAAAGCAGTTATCTAGGTTTAGTTCGGGTTGAAGTTTTTCTATGTAAAATGTTTCCAATAATTTTATCTCGGTTTCAAATAGAGCTTTACATATAATACTAAAATCAAGATGATTAAAATTGGTGCTACACACTCCATGGCAATGATCTCTTATAGGGGAATGAGAAGGCTTACCTAGCGGTAGAAGGGTCCTTGAACTTATGGGTCCTTGAACAAAGGTTCTGGTAGACAACAATTTTGTCGAACTACCCACATATTCCGAATTACAATTCGGACACACAAATTTCTAAACCACCATAGAACATAGTTCGCTAGATAACGATTCCTTGGACTTGAGCAAATTGCCTATCTTAAAATTACTGAAAAATACCATTCTAATATTTATATTTTTGAAGTAGGTTTTCGTTATGTACTTAATTTTTCTTTCTATTATAGTATTGATTTTGTTCGATAAGTAAGGAAATCTAAAATATATAACCTGGTCTTTTACTTCACAAATCTGGTTATCAACATTAATGATTTTATTAGGAAAAATTTGTACTTTTTTGTAAAATAAATTATCCTGGTAACCATTGTTTTTGAAGAATTCCTTAAAGAATGTGATTTCTTTATGAAAGTTCAAATAATTTGATGAACTTTGACCAATATTTTCTTATGTTTTCACGAGACTAAATGATTACAAAATTGTCCTTTAAGTTTTAAGCCTATGTTGTATAAAAGGTATGTGGATGACACATTTATTATTTTTAAGCAAAAAAAATGACGCAATCAAATTTTTTAATTATTTAAATTCTCAACACAGTAATATCAAGTTCACCATGGAAGAAGAAAACGAAGGTAAAATGCCCTTTTTGGACGTACTAGTCACTAAAACTTCTGACGTTAAAATTAATATGGAAGTTTATAGGAAGCCCACTTTTACTGGTCTTGGTTTAAATATTTTAAGTGAATGTAATTTAAGATATAAAATTAACAGTATTAATACTCTCATTAATTAAGATTTCATCAAATTACTTGAACTTTCATGAAGAAATCACACTCTTAAAGGAATTCTTAAAAAACAATGGTTACCAGCATAATTTATTTTACAAAAATGTACAAATTTTTCTTAACAAAATCATTAATGTTGATAACCAGATTTGTTAAGTAAAAGACCAGATTATATATTTTAGATTTCCTTACATATCGAACAAAATCAATACTATAATAGAAAGAAAAATTAAGTACATAACGAAAACCTACTTCAAAAATATAAATATTAGAATGGTATTTTCAATAATTTTAAGATAGGCAATTTGCTCAAGTCCAAGGAGTGGTTTAGAAATTTGAGTGTCCGAAGTGTAGTTCGGAATATGTGGGTAGTTCGACAAAATTGTTGTCTACCAGAACCTTTGAACAAGGGGCATTAGTTCAAGGACCCTTCTATCGCTAGGTAAGCCTTCTCATTCCCCTATAAGAGATCATTGCCATGGAGTGTGTAGCACCAATTTTAATCATCTTGATTTTGGTATTATATGTAAAGCTCGATTTGAGACCGAGCTAAAATGATTGGAAACATTTTACATAGAAAAACTTCAACCGAAACTAAACCTAGATAACTCTGCTTTCAGCAGAAAAGTGTTTTAAGTATTATTTATTTATAATCTTAAATTATCTTATTTTCTCATGTCTTTTACCAATGTTTTTTATTGCTTGTATCAATGTATGTTTTTAACTTTACAGAACCTGATGATGGACAAATTGTCCGAAACGTTGTAATAAAGGTGATTGGATGAAGATGATGTTTGGATTTGTGCTTGCACTACAGTTCCTCATTA
>NC_090729.1:153327649-153332649 GCF_036898095.1 Palaemon carinicauda
ATTACATAAGAATTATTTTGTCAACACTCTTCTTTTACCTTGTTACTTTCTTTTTTCTTTTCATTCCATGTCATTCCTTGTTTATTCGTTTGATTTCTCCATTTTGTGTATTATTTGTTATCCTCGTTCCTCTTTTTCAATTCATCACGAACGCGCATTCCATCTTATGTAAATTTTATTTGATGACAAACAGTATTGATATTGTTTTAAGATTACTTTGAGTAACAGTAATTGCAATATACCATAAAGACCGACAGGTTTTTCAAGTTCCTGCGAGAAGATGTCCCAATAAAAAGACATATGCATACAGAAGTTTCGATATCTATTCCCTCAGTTGTTAGATATGAATATTTAAAATAAATTTTTTATCTTATCGATGCCTATTTTCTAGGGTTATTATCCTCACTTGACCATCAAGAGACGAGGTCGACACAAGTGTCTAGGGCAGTGGTTCTAAACCTTTTTACTACCACGCCCCCTCTTGGAACTGCTCTTTCCCTCCACACCCCTCCTCCGGCACCAATAGACGAATCTAACTCCTAGATTTAAAAATAAAATGAAAAAAAAAAAAATGGCTTTCCAGTCCATTTCCTAAGAATGAATTACATTAGTGAGATATTTGACACTGCTCTAAGCTACCAGATCTTGAATACATGTTTAGTGAAATATTTGACACTGCTCTAAGGCTAAGCTACCCGATCTTGAATACATGGTTAGTGAGATATTTGACACTGCTTCTCAGCTATCAGATCTTGAAAAAAGTGGTCGAATGCTTGAGAGTACACAACGTAAGTCTCCTTCAACGTTCAGACGGTTTCTGTACTTGGTTTTGATAGCAACGAACGTGGAAAAGGCAGTTTCACATAGATATGAGGATCCAAACATTGTTAGAATCCGAAGAGCCTGATTTGAGATCAAAGGGTAAACAGGAAGGTATTTGACCCAGAACGTCTCCAAATCCACATCTTTGAAGTCTTCTTTAGCTGTGGAGTTGAACTTCAACTCTAAGAACTCTTCTTGGACTTCATCAGCAACATTAGCTACTTCACATGGAAATGGGTTCCTGATGAGTTTCAAAGCTTCACGCTTGTTATCTATATCTGGGAAGTATCTCATGAATTCTACTTTATTTGTTGTTTTAACCCAGAGTCGAGGTTACTGTCAGAGAGAGCAGAATCCAAGTTCCTAAAAATGGCTGTATTTCCCTGCTGAACCCGACATTTCCAGATGTCCATTTTGGCCATGAAGGCTCGAATGGAGTCATGGTGCATGATGATGTTGATGTTTTTCCTTTGTAGTTTAATGTTCACAGCATTTAATACTTAAAAAATGTCCACCAGGTAAGCTAGATTATCTGAAAGCCTTCAGATTGAAAATTGCCATGAAAGTCTGCCTTCTGGTGTGATTCCAGAAATATTGCTACTTCTTCTCGTAGTTCATAAAGCTGCACAAGCATGTTCCCTTTTAACAGCTATCGTACGTTCACATGAAAAGGCAAGGCTTCATGTTCGGATTCAATATCCTTACACAGCAGTTTGAAGAGACGACTGTTTAAGGCTCTAGCTTTGAGGAAGTTGACTACCTTGATAGCCACATTCAAGACATCCATCATCTCACCAGGCAAAGTTCTGGATGCTAAAGCTTCACGATGAAGTATGCAGTATGTACTCAATACAGAGGGATTTTTTCTTTCACCTTTGTGATGAACCCAGATCGCAGACCACGCATGGCTGGAGCTCCATCAGTACACACCCCTACCAGCAATTCCCAAGAAAGTTGATTTTCCTGAAAAAATTGATGATTCATGGAAAATAGCTTCTGTTGTTGTGCAACTTTCCATCGGGTGACAGAACAGAATTTCTTCTTTTATATTGTTGCCTGACACGAAACCAGCATACATCAGTAGCTGAGAACGGCGATATCAGTCGTTTCATCACACTGGATGGCAAAAAGAGGGGAGGATCTTACATGGTTGAGAGTTTGATCTTTGATATCTTTAGACAATTCATCTATCCTTTTCTCGACTGTATCATTTGACAGAAATCTTGGAAAGGTTGATTGCGCTATCTTTCCAAAGAACGAGATCTGTTGCACATAGTATACTTGGTTTTATGAGAGACTCACCAATGTTATGGCTCTTCTTGCTCTCTGCATTCAACATAGCTATCTCCTAGGAAGCCTCAACAACCTTTGAAGTTTGTTGCCGAAATGATCCACTGTCATCCAACTTAGCAGCTTGCTTCACGGTGCGTTTTTTTTTTTTTTGTTTGTTTTAATGAATTCCTAGGGCTTGTCAGCTAAAGTAGGGTGTGTTTTACTCAAGTGGCGTTCCAGGCATCAGGCCGCATTCCATCCTTGCTCAGAGTCTTGTAACATATCACACAATGTGGAAACTCGTTGTCACCCTTTTTGGAGGGACACAAATCCAAATCGAATGTAATCTTCAATGTACTTACGCTTTTTGGCACTCATTGCTAATCCTTTGATGTGCAATGGGCAAGACGTATCTGTGAACAACGCAAAAAGCACGTGTAAGGGTAAGGTAATAACAACTACATGATTAGAAACACACATGATCGCAAACCCCAAAATTATAATATGACCATAATTACCACTGTACTGCTATAATCATAATGATAAACATTCAGTGACAAGAACTGCATGATCATAAATACAACAGGATTATTAAACATGACATCATGACCATAAACAAATCAACATGACCATTAATACAATTTTACCGTAATCAGCACAAGATTTCAACTTTTTAAGCATCACGTCCAACTTCTGATTTATTACAATATTAATTCTCAACTTTCGATAAACAAATAAAGCAACATATGTCTGTTCACAATTCATCAATAAACTTAATTAAGGTGTCTGAACACATTAAGGTAAAGTCATAACAACTGAGATGAAAATACCTCAACAACCTCCACTCAAGATATGTGAAAGAAGAGGTATTATGACCACGTACATGTTTGGTAGACTGGGAGTCTGAGAAAGAATGGGTCTCACGGCTCACCAATGAGTAAGGAGAAGTGTACAGGTCCAGGACACGTTAACTTCCTACCCCACCAACCCATGCCATGAGTGTCAGAGTGCAGGGAGGGGAGCCAGTTTGATTATATACGAAAATGGTATGCCTGGGAGACATGAGAATATGAGTTAGTCATCTGCATTATTTCATAAACTTATATTTACAGAACTGCCCTATGCTCTTTGTCATGAAAATAACCCATAAATGGAAAAACTTCTACTTTTTACCTTAGACTCGCGCCCCCCCCCCCCTTGGAAATCCCCCACGCCCCCTTGGGGGGGGAGGGGGGGGACGCACCCCCAAGGTGAAGAATCACTGGTCTAGGGTAATGCTCTTGGAAACTGATATACAATAAGCAGAAACTTTAAACATTTACAAATTTTTAATCGTTTTAGGTGGCTAAGAATAGCCATTTGGAAGGATATTGGTATGAGCAAACAAGCCACTAGAATTATCTATGTACGAAAAAATACTGGTAGCACCAAAGCTGAAAATAGCAATAGATGACCGAGCCCTGTTCTTGATGAAAGCACATTCAGCTTTAAAGACAATATTGGATTCTCCACGGAAAGTTAATTTTCACGTCTGATATTAATTGGATTTACATTACGTTTATGGGACTCTCTCTCTCTCTCTCTCTCTCTCTCTCTCTCTCTCTCTCTCTCTCTCTCTCTCTCTCTCTCTCTCTCTCTCTCTCTCTCTCTGAATGACATATCTGATACTGTATATGGATAAATGACCAATAGGTAATCCATGTACATCAGAGTGAAAGCAAAATCCATTATATTTCTTTCTAAAGTTAGTTCTCAGCTTAAAAAATCCTTTAAATTCAATATCGCAAACAATTCCTTTTAATATGAATAGAAACTAACCAAAATCTCTGTCCGACTCTCTACTGCAAAAGCCGAAACACCAGAAAATTACATAACATTTTTCTTTCTTTAACAAAGAAAATCAACATAAACACCAGAGTTAATGATAAGTTGGGGCCCAATCCATTTTTTACATTTCCATCTCCCTGTACTAAACCCGTTTTCACATAAAGCCAACCGATACGGCTGCCCGTGTTGGAAACTTATTCTAAAAGGAAAAAATATTGCAAACTGGAGCAGAAAGTAGAAATTTGCTTGTGGAATGTTGTTTGTGGTCATACACGCAAACATTCATTTATATATATATATATATATATATATATATATATATATATATATATATATATATATATATATATATATATATATATATATATATATATATATATATATATATATATATATATATATATATATATATTTACATTCTGACATCAAGAAAAAGAAATGTATGCTGGCCGGACATATATTATAATGTGAATGACAATTAATAGACTGAGAAAAAGATTAAGAGAATGCGTCCTTAGAGATTTCAAACGAAGCTGGGGAAGGAACAGAAGAGGATGGATTGATTACCTATGTAAATTTGCATTTTTTAGAAAGGTATAGAAATACTATTAAACGGAGTTTGGAATGACATGGCTGAAAAACATGTCCTGCAGTGGTCTACCAATGGTTGATAACACACACACACACACACACACACACACACACACACACACATATATATATATATATATATATATATATATATATATATATATATATATATATATATACATATATATATTTATATACATATATATATATATATATATATATATATATATATATATATATATTATATATATATAAATATATATTATATATGTATATTATAGTCGACACAAGAGATAGGTGGAAGAGTCCCTAAACAAGATCAAGGAAAATTCTCAAAAAGACCAAAAAAACCTAATAAGGAATAGATTAGAAATGATTGTAAAATCCAAGAGAAATTAAATAGAATCAGTAAAACTATTCAAAACAATAAACAAACTAAAAAACCAAAGATATTCTGAAGCACAGTCAGATAGAAATTAAGGAAACCC
>NC_090729.1:153345149-153360149 GCF_036898095.1 Palaemon carinicauda
TGACAAAAGACACAATCAGCCGAAGTCTTTGACATGAGACATAGGATAGACTAACGGTAAGGGAAGTCGGATGGAAAACAGAAAATATATTCTGAAAAGAAATTTATTCTTTTTTTGAAAACCCACTTAATTTATTATAACAAATCCTTTAATCTCTCTGGAGACGCTGGCATTTATATATTGCAGTAACCTTCCCACATTTTAGGTGTCATACAAACACTTACATATACGTAATGTCTGCAAAATGCTACAGCATATTAGGCAGCATACAAAAATAACTCTCTAGATAGATAGATAGATAGATATGTTTATATGAACAAATGCACATACATACATACATACATACATACATACATACATGCATACATATATACATATACCCACACACACACGTATATATATATATATATATATATATATATATATATATATATATATATATATATATATATATATATATATATATATATAAACTATGAGATTCTTTTGATTGTCAAAACTTCAGCAGTAATGAAAACCCTTGAAATACAAGGAATATATGAATTTAATGATGGAATACTTGAAGATATCTATACAGGAATTACAACAATCCTAAAAACTACCCAAGGGTAGTCAGAAAATTCCAATTGAGAAAGGAGTTGGACAGAGAGACCCCATCTCTTCTAAATTATTTACAGAATGCATAGAGAAGTTTCTAAAAATTCAGATTGGGAGAAAGTAGGAATCAATATTAAGGGAGAATACCACAATAACTGAAAATTTACAGGTGGCATCGTTCTGTTTAGTGAATCATGGGAGAAATTGTAAAACATGATAGAAAATTTGAACAGAGAAATTATAAATGTAATGAATATGAGTAGACCTGAAAAATTACTGTCCAATATGTTTACTCTCAATAATATATGAAATATTTTAGAAACTAATCATATATGGCCAAATAAAAAGACAGCTATACTTTAACCAACCAAGAGAGCAGGCAGGTTCTGGAAGCTGGTATTCAATAACTGACCATATCCATTTATTTACCCAGCAAATGGAAAAGTCAACAGAGCATGATAAACCACTATATATGGCACTTGTAGACTATATGAAAGCTTTTAATTCTGTCAAAACTCCAATTGAGAAAGGAGTTAGACAGCCTAAGTTATTCATACCATGCTTGGAAGTTTTAAAGAATTTAGATTGGACAAATGAAGGAATCAACATTCATGCGAAATACATTAACAACTTAATATTTGCATATGGCATAGAAGCATTTATGAATCATAGGAAGAATTGCCAAAAAAAAAAAAAAAAAAAATATATATATAGAAGATTTGAATACAGAAAGCAGGAATATAGGACTAAAAATTAATATCAGTAAAACTAAGATAATGCTCAATGAAAGTGTAGAGAGACAACGAGCAAGGGTTACGGACGAACCTCTAGAAATTGGTAAGAATACACGTACTTAAGGTAGACAGAAAACTCTTTTCCAGGACATGAGACCGAAATTAAGAGAAGGATAATAATGGAGTGGAGAGCTCTTGGTAAATAAAATGTGATTATAAAAAGTAAAATGCACAATCTCTAAAAAGAAAAGTACTTAACCAGATGGTCCTACCTCTGTATTAACTTGGAGCCTTACTAAAACCTTAGAACACATGATAGTTACAACTCAAACTGCAATGGAAAGAATAAAGATAGGAATAACACTGAGACAGAAAAAAAATCATCAAGGTGACAAAAGCAAACTAAGGTGGAGGATATTCTAACAATGTGTTAGAAAAATAAATGGAATTGGGAAGGACATATAATGAGAATGACAGATAATAGATGGACAAGAAGAAAAACAGAATGGGTCCTAGAGATTGCAAACAAAGTAAGGGAAGGAAGAGAAAACGATAAATTGTCAAGTAAAGAAAGAAAATTTACTGGTATAGACTGGCTTAGAAAAATCATAAACAGACGCGAGTGGAAGGACATGTCTGCAGCCTTTGTTCTGCATTGGAGAATCAACGTGTGATTTCACACACACACACACACACACACACACACACACACACACACACACACACACACACACACACATATATATATATATATATATATATATATATATATATATATATATATATATATATATATATATATATATAATTTCTATTAAGACTCAATATCATTGGTATATAGAGGTAGATTCTCACACAAAACACACTCACACAGACATACAAACATATATATATATATATATATATATATATATATATATATATATATATATATGTGTATATATATATATATATATATATATATATATATATATATATATATATATATATATATATATATGTATATATACACACGCGCGCGCACACACACACACACACACACACACATATATATATATATATATATATATATATATATATATATATATATATATATATATATATATATAGCACACACACACACACACACACATATATATATATATATATATATATATATATATATATATATATATATATATATATATATATATATATATATATATATATATAAATCAGCCGTTGTTCGTCCCTTGTTTGAAATCTCGTTCCATTTTAGAGAGCAGGAGTCCAAGTGACAAACCAATGAGATTTCAGGGGAAATTTCATTAAGATGATTCTCTCTTTGACAAAACAGACAGTCTATGGAGACCTGAAATAACACGTAACGGAAGATGGACTGATCATAGGGCAGGGGATTATAGAAAAGAAGTAATTACGTTTGGGGAAGAATGTTTTTTTTTTTTTTTTTTTTCTAACATTTCATTAAATGTCGTTATTTTCTTAATATGAATGCCAAAGTATGGTAGGAATACATTTTAAACACATTTCCTTTAAAAAGACATAAGAATAATCAGTTTACAATACACTCTTCGTGGAATTATTCAAAATATAAAATGCAAAGGGTTTAAATATTTATTCGAAATAGAGTTGATTCACCAGCTCATTTTTTCATGCTCGTTTTTTTTTCAGAATAGCGAAAAACTATGTTCAATATTCTTAAATGCTTGCAATAAAACTATTTAGACAAACTATCGATTGTAGATAATGTTCAAAATATCTCTAACCTACCACCACTCAGCAGCACTAACAAACAAACACAAAACAAGAATTTTTTTTTTCACATAAGGAAAATTTACATAAAATTATTATTATTGAATATTTGCAAAACTATAAATTGTTAGTGACATTCCATAATGAAGCCCTATATTATCTATGAAAATTTTAGTTTTAAGTGAAGAATGAATTTTACTTTTCCATTCGTTTTCCAAGTCTTACATAATAATAATGTGGATTCAAAATGAACGGTTACCAGTGGAAAAAAAATCCTGTTGCGTTTCTCTGATATAGAATAACAACTGACTATCCTTGGATAATATTTATCTGAGAGAGAGAGAGAGAGAGAGAGAGAGAGAGAGAGAGAGAGAGAGAGAGAGAGAGAGAGAGAGAGAGAGAGAGAGAGAGAGAGCTCTGTATATTATATACTGTATGTTTGCTGATTCGCGGAATTCTAAATTCAGCTCTGAAATAAAGAACATCTGCAGAAGAGATAAATGAAAACTGTTGCTGTGAAATCGAAGACAGTTCACATCTCCTAATACTTTAAAAAGGTATTATTTCTGTCCCGGCAATCGCATTTCCTCCAAGACACCAGCAATTTAAAGACTTGACAAATCCTTAACGTTAAGTCTAAAGTAATGGACGTTCCGTCCTCTGGAGAGTTTTCTTGTTAAATTGGAACTGGCGTTTTCCCTCCAAATTTGATAACTGATGTTTTCGCTTTCCCATTGTCTTGTCATATTGTCTCGTGAGTCTTAGCGATGAAGGGACAAGTCATGAAACGTACAATTTTACTTTACTTTCGCTGTCACTATTCAGTTAAGCTCATCCGGTTTTCGTGATTTCAATCCTTGTGGAATAAACTGTTAACTAAACACTTTCTCGCACGGGATGAATTAGTTATCTTATAATTTTTCTTTCCTTTTTTTCCCCTCTCTTTCACTTTCGGTGCAAACTTCTTATTCCCAAAATTCACTTTCCTTTGTCTAAATCCTCGTTCCCTTTTGGGAGAGCAGAGGGCCGAGGGACAAACCAAGAGCAGCTAAAAGGAGATTTCAGGGAAAATTCCCTGACTGTCTGTTGAAAAGATTCTCCACCTGACAAAAGAGACAATCTACAGAGACCTCGAAAGGAATTGGAAAGGGAAGATGGATCGCTTGGTGTGGGGAAAGGCGGTTGAAGCAAGAAAACTTATTATATAGCTTATCGAATGTTGTGCACGTTTTAAACGGAATTAAATGGATTAAAATCAGCTCATTGCCCTAGGTAGCAGGACAATGTTGTAGACTCCTAGAGACTAACCATGTGTAGAGATAACCAGCACCCAAGCTCCCTCTCCACCTAAGGTAGATACAGGGATGGTCAGGCAATGGCTACTGATGATTCAGCAGGTAGAACTATAGTCTTCACCAAACACACCCTCCTTAGCTCACAAGGATAATGAGGTTGCAAACACTACAAGAAACTATCGAGCTTCTGCTGAATTAAGGTTAAGGGATTTGAAAGGTTAGTTTCCAAGTACTTTGGAAACTAGTTTTTCTATTTCATTATTCTTTTTTTTTAAGTAGACAAACAATGGTGAATATTATTCAAAGCCCGTTGACTTGGAGACAGTGTATTATCTTAATTTTCCCCAACCTACCTACACCTACTCACAGACCCACCTGCAGATGAGAAACCTGGTTGACGTGAGCAATTTTTATATAAGTTTAATATATCTGGATGTTACAAAATCTATATCGATCCGCGGTTATTAGAAGCATTAACTATAATACACAAATTGAATTTGATTCTGAGATTCAGATATACTTTTGCATTGGTTTTACATCTTATGTTCATTATGAAAATCTATTTTCATTAATTATCACCTTAGAATTAATGTTACATTCAATATCCGCTAAAATAAACGATTTCTCTTAGCAAATAATCATATTAGATTTTAATCAAATGAACTCTCAATTGTCAAGTCTGACTGTTGGTGACCAATATCTGCTAGCATAATAATTGTTTTGCTTGTATTTGAGAGAGAGAGAGAGAGAGAGAGAGAGAGAGAGAGAGAGAGAGAGAGAGAGAGAGAGAGAGAGAGCTTGCTATAATGCCTGTTGCATACAAGGTTTCTTCATGGATAGGAAACGCTTTTAATAATTCCTCATTTGCTCTCGCTTCATGATTTTATTATACGCTTAACTGTATCCGTAACTGAAGCATCAAATTATAATTAATGCCTTGGCATTATCACTTACAGATGAGTAATTATGTTATTGCATTAATGCTTCAATACTTCCGTATAATCATCCTATTGGTGAATATTATTTGTAATATACTTAACTCATCCATTTCCTTTATTCAATGTCCATAATACTGAGAAGAAAACATTTATTTCAATTTAAACGTATTTCTGCACCATCAGATACCATCCTTTCTCTGATTTCATAATAATGTATAATTTATTTATCCATGATAATGTATTAACGATAAACAGTAAATGGTGGTATTGTGTTAGGTGTTTGTTTTTCATGTTTGTGACAGAAAACAGCCTATCATCCCGTACTAGAATTGTTAGGATACGCTAAAGAATGATATTTACGTTTCGGGAAATAAACATCAGTCCTAGACGCAAAGAGTAAAATCCAAATATACAAAGTTTTCCAATTTGGTTGTTATCTGGCATCGTTGTCAACTATTTCCTCAGAGCACCTTTAGATGGAGTTAACTGAACTGCTAATATTTTCCTACCATGATAAATGGGTCTCGTTCTGATTTCTCTCGTATTGATTTTGTTGCTTAAATCACTATCTCCTCCTAATACCTTTCGTATCTGACCACTATCCCCTCCTCGCTGGACTTTGATAGACATCTCTGCAGATTGTCTCTTTTGTTAAGCGAAGAATCTTCACAGACGTCGGTGAGTGAATTTTCTGTAAAATTTCATTTCGGCTGCGGGTGACTTGTCACTGTCTTCGGTTTCTACATCGTTGGAGAAGGAATATGGGAAGCTTGGAAAAAAAAGAGAAATGAAAATAAGAAGGAATCAGAGCAACATGTCAAAATAACTAAATACTAGAGTGGACAATGAAGACTTGTTGCTGTTAAAGAATAGGCTTTTTAGCTAACTATGAAAATATTAATATAAAAAAAAGAAAAAAAAAAAAAAAAAAAACAGTAGCGAACGGAATATACATACGGGAACTTGTGTCTGATGACAAATCACAACAACTATTAAGCAGTTTTCTTAGAAAGGCTCGTTACTTAGCCTTCTAATAAAAGCTTCTACACACAATCACTGTGTAGAATAATGTAACCTGTCTTTTCATAAAAAACAAGATAATAAGGAAATAAGTAAAATCTATTTTAGTACGAGTCATAAAAGAAAATTATAGATATAAGGCGTTTTCTTTGAATGCCATATAAATAGATTCTTGGTAAATTACAGATGCCTTTTCAAAGACAAGAAAAAAATGCACACACACACACACACACACACACACACACACACACACACACACACATATATATATATATATATATATATATATATATATATATATATATATATATATATATATATATATATATATATATAATATATATATATATATATATATATATATATATATATATATATATATATATATATATATATATATATATATATATATATATATATATATATATATATATATATATATATATATATAGACACATAAAATTTCAATGGCAGTTTCTGCACTTTTAAAAAATTACAAACAAATATTCTTTACGTTCAGAAAACTGTTACTTGTATTTCCTTTAAGATTAAAATGCCACCTTATAACTCAGATCTGTCATTTCTTAGCTTTTTTTTTTTTTTTTTTTTTTTTTTGTCGCGTTTCTCTAGGACGTGTACAGTTTTTTTCCAATTCGTTCTAGAACTATTACGAAAATTTTGTTTACAGCATTGGTACGTTGAGAAATTCCTTCTACCCCATAACTTCCCCCCCTTAAATGTAAAATGGAGAGAAGTAAAAGAATTAAAATACTATTACTTCAACAAAGTTTCTAAGACAAATAAATTCTGGTTTGAGACCTTCAGTGTTATATAACTGCATCGCCTATGGAGAAAACATAACCGAAATATTTATTAGCTATTACTGTTATTTAGATTTTTTTTCAGGTGAATTATGAATTGTGAAAACAAGATGATGCGTAGAGCTGGGAAATGTTCCTTTTTAACTTATATTAATTTTGATTAAATTACAAAAGAAAGAACGCCGATGTACCAATAGGAAAAGATCCATGGAATAGCGATGTATATATGTTAGTCATGTAACATACTTTTCTCTGTAGTTATGTTTGCTAATGTAGTGTTTGTGAAAGAACGAACACGGGCAGAGTGGTAACTTTAGGTTAATATGTAAATAAATGCAGCTCATTTGCTTCATACCTCGTCCATTTCTGAATCACTAAGAACAAAACACAATGGAAAACCTGAAGTGAAAAATTATTTCTTTAATTCAGATATCAGCAACGTTAACAATAAACACTTTCAGTATTACGAAGCCTGTAATGTGATTAGCTGTGAGACATCTTTAACGGCGAGTAGAATTCCCTTTATTATTATTATTATTATTATTATTATTATTATTATTATTATTATTATTATTATTATTATTATTATTATTATTATTATTATTATTATTACTTGTTAGGCTACAACCACAGTAGCACAGCCAGGAAAGGAAATAAGAAAATAAGTAAACTACAAAAGAAGTACTGAACAATCAAAATAAAATATTTCAGGAACAGGAACAACCTTAAAATATTTTTTTTTCATATATAAACTATAAAAAACTTTAAAAAACAAAGAGAGAAATAAGATGGATGGAATAGTGCGCCCGAGTGTACCCTCGACTGCTTACCATAACTAAAGAGTCTACTACCCCTACCAAGAAGAAAGTAGCCACTGAACAATAACAGCACAGTAGTTGATCCCTTGAGCAAAGAAGAATGGTTTGGTAATCTCAGTGATGTTAGATGTATACCGACAGAGGATAACGTGGAAAGAATAGGCCAGACTATTCGTTGTATGTGTAGGAAAAGACAAAATGAACCGTAGCCAATGTAGTACTGTACGCCCAGTCAAAGATCCCAATAACTCTCTAGCGGTAGTAACTCAGTTGGTCTAAAAAATAAAAGAAGTATGGTAAAATTGGATTTTAAAAGTTATCTGATTTGTTGTCTGGAAGGGAGTTTCCTTCTTCTTAGTTAAGATAGGGTAGAGTAAAACACGTCATTGGATATAGGGAAACGTGTTCATTAAAAGAATGGTAAGTACTGCATAAAATAACGAAACATTTCCATTACCCAGTTTTTTAAAGTATATTTATTCTAAGCATAAGTAAACTGTATTTCAATTTCAATTCCATATTTAGCAAGATGAAGTCAGTCAACATCGTCACAGAAATTAGGTACTTTAATCTTGTTGGAAGATTGTTTTCACAGGAAAATAAAATAGAGTATAAAGTATTTTTTGTTACAAACTACAGTTGATTGATAGACGCAATGAAAAATGATAATGCCAAGTAAAATGAAAAGTAGTGTAGGGGAGTAATAACCTCTAATCAAATGTTGATGCTTAAGAACGACATGACAGCTTGCTACATTAATCCATGACCTTACATTACGAATTGATCCATTTGTCAATATAAGTCATCTTTTATTTCCTTCGTAATGTTGCATAATTTCTTTATTACTGTCACTGCAAGATATTCATGTGCACAGGGGCGAGTTGGCGTGAGTAATTGCATGTCTACGCATAATTTCCTCCACAGCGACATTCTAAAATTCTGCTGGTTATGATCTTGGACAAAGCAATTTAGTCCCTTGATTTGTGATACAGGATTATCCTTAGTATTTCAAAGTCTATGAAAAGGGAAATGTGGACAGTGCGAATACAAAGGAAATTTGTTATAAATCTTTCCAAAACCTCAACTAAATAAATATATACACCCACTCACACACACACACACCCACACACACACACACACACACACACACAAACACACACACACACACACACACACACATATATATATATATATATATATATATATATATATATATATATATATATATATATATATATATATATATATATATTGTGTATATATAGACATATATACACTTTATATTCATCACGTGTCAGCTTTCGTGATTTCTACCCTACACATAAATATATATATATATATATATATATATATATATATATATATATATATATATATATATATATATATATATATATATATATATATATATATATATATATATATATATATATATATATATATATATATATATATATTTACGAAGCTGGTCTAATGTAGAGTAAATACAGTAGTTTATCAATGATTTTATTCAAATTTCATTTGTGAATTGGAGAGGTGATACCCAGCCCGTAAAATGAGGTCCTCTCATATAGAAGTAAATATTTTATGCCAATTACGTAAGACTTTTGTCGTGAATTTCAATGTATTCTTTATTCAAGTTAGTACATGTAAATTTATGTTATCTTTCAAGAATTAACTTTTATTTCACGTATGTTTGTAACGAAGTCTTACGTAAATTTTTTGAAATAGTTGTTAGATTCATGCAAGATATGAGCAAGGGCTAAGATAATGTTCTGTTATATTTTATGATGTATTGTGTCATGTTTGAGATAGAATGTTCAATAACACGTGCTTTAGAAAATTCGCGAAGGAACTGGTGATAGGATGTTATCATTTTTTTATTTCAGGGACAAAGGGTGGGCGGAGCTAGCTGACTGAGAGCCGTCTGGCGCGGCATAAGTAGCGATTGGGAGAGTAATACTTGACAACTACGATGCCTTTTGTCTGGCCACTAATGCTTCCCAAATCTTGGGGAAGCTTCTGGAAAGTTAGGTTTTATATAAAAGGTGAACACCAAGGTTACAGAGATATAGATAGAGATTGCACCCTTAAGACAGACGACTTCCCCTCTTTCCCTCCTGCACGCAACTCCAAGTATTGTTGTTGAAAGTGTTCAGTATGTTTTAGTGTGTCCTCTCCTAAGTGACTCTGTGACCCAAAGCAAATCGTGTGTTGGAAAGATACGTAAGACGAAACAGTGATATTGAATACATTATATTACGGTGAGTGTTAGCATTGTATAAAATGTTTGTAACTGGTCCTGTAGGAAGGTTAAGATTTTGTATCGTTATCTATTTTCATTAAGTATCTAACTTTAACATTGTATTATTCAGATTTATTTCAAGCTTATGTATAATTTTCATTGCATTATCTCTTTTCCTAGACTATGGTTTATACAGATATGATAGTTTAAAGTCAAGTTACTTATTTTGTTATTGTGTAAATACTTTTGAAGTGTTTTAATTTATATAAAATATGTTTTTGTAAAGAGTGTATTATTCCAATCATCATTATTTAGAACCAGATTCCGCTCGTATCCTGTTAAGAACCACACTGAGTTTTAAATACGTCTTAATGATACTTAATCAAGAGTAATTACCCAGTTTAGTTTTGAGTGTACTTAAAGAGACCTTTGGATATTCAGTGTTTTATATATTGCTGTCTTGGAGTTATTTAACGGTCTCAGAATTCGTGTATTAATGTTTTAAAGTGAAATAGTTTTAATGTAAAAGCAAACAAGGGAGTTTGGAATTTGAGAGGTTGATTAACTTACCAGCTGTAGTATATATAATATTGTATGTTTGGGTCGCAGTCACGAGCTGTAGTATAATACATTTTTAGTGCCGAGACCAAGGAGACATTATCATATAACACACAAACACACACACACACACACACACACTCACACACACATATATATATATATATATATATATATATATATATATATATATATATATATATATAGATATCACAATTTTTTCAAGTAATAGTTATACAAACCCAAGTTCTTTAGATAGGAAATATGTTTTCAGCGCGAGCTGGACAGCCATTGAATTGTTTTAACGAGCAGTTAACCGGTAGGAGAGAAGCCTTTTACCTGTGAAAGTCTCTTTATTTTTGAACTTACGGCTCATGATTGAGCGGGATGGTACGGGAGTCAAGTATAATCTAACGGACTCAGGAAATACGGAAATTACATTAATAAAATATACTGTATTCTTTTTCCTACGTAAAATACAAAACATTGTCCAGTAGGTAGGGAGACTCACAACTTGTGTCAGAAGTCACCTTAGAATCGAACTGGTAGGTTCTCTTTCTTCCCTAGAAATATCCATCTATCTGCTTGCATACGGGAGAGAAGGAGATGCTCCACCCACATCCTATGTGTCTATCACTGGGATGAATAAGCCGATAGGATATGGCATGTTCAAGAAAATTAGTATATGGTCAAAGGATGGATCCCTTCACGAAAGGGGTGAGCAGTCCAAAGTAATATACTGGTATATATTCAATCATCCTCTCCGTCATCTAGGGAGGACGGAGGCAAACTTCTCTAGGTTCTAAAAAATAGAGCTTTGGAGTGTAGTTTACCAGCACCAAGTTGGATCCAGCAAGTAATGCTTCAACAGCTTCATCCCTAAGAGAGAGGCAGAGAGAATGGAGGAGAAGAGTCAGCATGAAAATCCAACCATGTTGAGGGAAGAATTTCGGCATAGATGGAGGAGAATGCCAAGTACTGGACGTCCTTACCCTCATCCTCCATTGGTTTCGAAGAGAAAAGCTTTCAATCTCACCTGTAATTTATCACACCCATCAGACCACTCCATCCCAGCATCCTAATTGAGCGAGAATTTTGGAGAGCAATAAAGATAGACATTAAGAAATGGGCTAACAGATGTCTTCCCTGTCATGCATTCAAGATCATAAGGCACACAAAATTTGGGAAAGAGAATTTCATGATGACCGATCATTATGTTGATCATATTCATGTGGACGTTGTGACCTCTTTCCCCCTCTGAATGTTACAGTTACCTGTTCACCATCATCAACCAAAGTACCAGATGGCTAAACAGCAGAGGGCTGAAAGTTATGCAAAAACTCTCATCAATTGGGTCAACAAAAAATGGAATCCCTTGGTTCATAACCGGTGACTGAAGGCTAATTACACTATATATATATATATATATATATATATATATATATATATATATATATATATATATATATATATATATATATATATATATATATATATATATATATATATATAGTGAGTAATGTATTCTTTTATCTCATTACAGTATATTGTTACAGTAATGTATTGTGAAAGGTATTTTGAGTGACTCAGCTGGGTTCTTGAATTTATGAATCTAAATAGTAACTGTAACACTGCAACTAATTTTGTAAGCTTCACTTTCTTCCAAGTCTTATTTCTCTTCCACTTGTTTTGTTAAAGTTTGTATAGTTTATAGTGATATTTATTTCAATATTGTTGCTCTTCTTAAAATATTTTATTTTTCCTTGTTTCCTTTCCTCACTGAGCTATTTTCCCCGTTGGGGCCCCTGGGCTTATAGCATCCTGCTTTTCCAACTAGGGTTGTAGCTTAGCTTGTAGTATTAATAATAGTAAGTAATAATTTCTATGGAGCTTCCTCACTGCCAGCCTCAGAACATGAAGAAATTACACGATGACGTACAACCCAGAAACCAATGGTATGGTTGAGCATTTCCATCACTCCCTTAGAACAGCATTCACCGACAAATGTTAAGATGGATCCTATTAGGCATGGGAACAGCCCCTCTTGTAGTCCTCAAAACTACATCAGCTGAGCCAGTCTATACACAACCACCAGCAAAACCAGCAGACCTTTTTCAGGATCACAAGGATCCCACCACCCTCTCCAAGCAGTAGAAAACTGCACACCATGGCCAAACCATCATATGTACTGCAGAACTAAACCATACCAGATATGCATTCGTCAGGATAAATTAATAATATATCTCCCCAAAATCCCGTTGTACCAACCCAATACTTGGAACCACATCGCATCCTGCAGTGAAAATTAAAATTCTTCGAGATGTCAATGGACGAGAGAACTACATGGATATCGATTTACAGGCTTAAACTAGCATACATCAGAGAGGACAATATAGTGAATTGAGGGTAAGAGTATTGTAAAAACCATTAGCAAGAAATCACGACCTCGTGTGGGCGTCATGGAAATGACCGTACAAGAAATACTAGATCATGTCGAAGCATTAATCTATTTTCTCAGGAACGAATGTACTAATGCATGTACTGCGTTTGTGGTTCTTAAATAATAAGCACATGGCTTCTTTATTATCATTACATTTGATGAAATATTAAACTTTAATTTCTAGATATAATGTAAGAGCCACACATTATCAGATTCCAGGGATTATACCAGAATTTAATATCTTTTCTTAAAACGAAGGAAAAATAAATCGAAAAAGAAATCGATCATAATTGTCACGCATGAAAAAATATTTTCTTCTATTAAAATATTAAAGAACAAACTAATTACCTAAACTAAAACTAAAATAAGAGAAAAAATAATAATTAGTATCCCTAATTAACAGATGGCGAAGCGAGTCCCAATGGACATGTTTATCAAGCCGAGACATTCAGTTGCTAAACGCAATTTGGAATCAGACAGAGATGTACAGTATATGAAACCGAAGTATTACCGCATTGCGCTCATCGAAATTGTGAAAATTGTAAACCATGTAAAGGCGAATGCTTTAAATTCGAGACTATTCACTGCATTATGTGAAAATATGGGAGCTAATCATAAAAGACTCATATTACATGCCGATGTACGTTGATTACCAAGGAAAATCCCGCCAAGAGTGTTTGAGCTACGAAACGAACCTGCAGAGTTTCTTTAGGACGAAAAAGCCAAAGTGGTCATAATTGGCTTACTTGGCTGATATCTTTGTTATCTTTAATGATCTCAACACCTTCATGAAGGGAACGATGGCTTCGTGCTCTACAAGGGCAGCCAAGCTCGAGAGTTGGAAACAAAAGCTAGAAGCATGGAAGAATCGAGCGTCAAAAGATTGTTCGGCCATGTTCCGTCAATTAGCGACAATCATCGCTGATGCCATTCTCATCAGAGAACACTTGGCGACTGTACCAAAATGAATTCAGTTTTATCTTACAACAGAAGAAGACCTACGGAAAGGAATTGGATGAATACGAAATTGTTTATTCCACTGCAAAATGAATGAAGTGTCAATATGGAGGATAAATAGTTGGACCTGGCTGGTGACCAAGGATTAAAGAGGAGTTCCGAAACTGCATCACTTGGTTCATTTTGTATTAAAGTGAGAGCAGAATATCTATAGCTTAGTGATATTGCTCCGAAAACTCTTCTCCTATTTCGTTCTACTGTACATAAACTCAGCAAGAGTGGCTTCTCAACCATGAGCGTAATCAACACAAAATACAGAAATAATATGGAACTTCATTCCCATTGCGTGTGGCATTGTCCTTAATTGAACCGCGACTGGGCAAACTTGCAAAAATAATTAGGGTCACTTGTCACGTTACTAATGATAAGATGATAAAATACTTATACACAACTGTATTATATGTTTATGAAATAAATATAAGATGAATAACCCCAACCTTTATTTTTATATATATATATATATATATATATATATATATATATATATATATATATATATATATATATATATATATATATATATATATATTGTTTCCGATATAAATAATTATTATAGTCAGAAATATTTCCGGTTCCGGGTGCAATGTGAAAAATAGTGGCGTTACGCCACATCAAATAGTTTGAGTAGTACGGTTACTTAAACATTTTCACCTACTGTATGTCTTTGTGATGCTATTGTACAGCCATTTTCATGTTTTTTTTTTTTTTACTATACTTGTATATTTCTATCTAATGTTATTAACGTTTGTGGATTATAGTAATTTT
>NC_090729.1:153367649-153402649 GCF_036898095.1 Palaemon carinicauda
TCAAGACCATGAATCGGAAGAATTTAAGTTTAAGTAATGATTATTTTGAAATTGACGTTTTCTCTCTATTTTGTTTCTTATTTCTTCAGGTGTTAAAGATTACTTGAAAGAGCTAAATAGACTGAATATCTCTCTTCAGTTCACTCATAAACCAATACCGTGCATTATTAGGTAAACATTAAAATAGGAGAGACGCTGTAAACAACATACATACAAAATATTCATTGTATTTGGTTTTTATCAAGGAGAAACCTTTAGTTTCATAATAGAGGAATTAGCTGTGTTTTTCTCATATATTGTTTTGAAAAAATTTTGATCACATTATGCAGTGAAAAGGTGCCATTCATAGATTCTAGCTCAGATATCTACATACTTGCTGATGTAAAAAATGTCTAAAAGTATTGTTCTTGAAACAATTCCTTTTTGTCCTAATCATTAAAGTTCTTTGTAATCAGAAATGTCCTGGATGAAAGATGAAAAAGGACAAAAACAATTTGCAGATGGAAACTTCAGTCAAGAGCACAAAGAAACGAAGATTTATGTGCAGGAAGTGAATCCAGTTCATGCGATTGAAGAATTGCAACATATAATTGAGCAACTGTAGAACGAGAGAGATAATATTACACGGAAGTGGGAAAAATATGAGGTAAAGTGAAAATGTGAAAAATGGAAGTGTGAAGTTAAAAAAGTTTTCATTGTTATTGAAGGGGGTTAAATGGGACAATGAAATAGGCCATGAGAAGATCAAGTGGGAAAAAGAAAGAGAAAACAGGGATGCATAATGATACATATGCATTAGCAACTGCTGCAGTAAAAGATAATTTGAGGAAATACTTTTCACAAAACAAGTAGCCCTTTTTTGTCACTTAAAATAATATCAATACATGGGAAGAATATTTATTTAACAAAGCCTTAACATTACACAGTTTGATAAAAACTTATAAGTTGTTAAGAGAAGAGTGGAAATTATATTTTCCTTCTTTATCAACGTTATCGCTGTTCAAGTCATATTGTTGAAGAACCTGACATTCTGGAATTGGTAATAACCTTATCAAAAATCAAATCAGAGACAATGTCTGAACACAAGTGTTTGCCCGTAATTTCCTTTCCCGAATGCAGCGTTGCAAAAATATGGATTAACGATAAAGACACTGACACTTTGATGATCCTAAATCCAAAGTGCAGCGAGTAATGGTCAGATGACTTATGATTTCCAGGAAACAAGGTATTTATCATGATTTCGATGCTTAGAGAAAGCCATTTTTTATAAAGATATTATTCGAATTGAGAAAGCTGGGTTTCATATAATAGCCAAGGTTAATGACTCAAGGTCAACAAATATCAGTTTTTATGGAACATTTTACGCAATTATATAAATAATTCCGCATTTGTTAACTTAGTAGAATAGTATCAGAAAATGCAAGTGTTTATCCATACATCACATGTAGTAAAACTAAATAGGAATAATTGCCTTGATAATAGATTTTTATTGTCGGGAGAAAGGTTTTTAGTTCAGTCAGGGAGAAACAAAAGTGATCTACAGAGAGGACATGAACTTTCTGAAAAGCATATATAAGCAAACACAGCACAAGGTTAGGATCAAAGTACAACGTTGAAGGTAGCAGTTGTGATATGATGGCATCAGGTTAATTTTCCAGTATTCTTTCTGAACAAAACGCGGTCTTTGTAGATGCAGAGACTTCTACCCCCCCCCCCCAAAAAAAAAAAAAAAAAAAAAAAAAATAGCTGAGCCTATTGGCTATGTTGTTTTGGTTGCCAGTGGAATTTGGCAATACTTGCAAAATGATGACTATGCAGAATTTGAAACTGAAGAAGATGCATTAGGAGATGCGCTGGAAGATGGAGGCTTACAATAGGTTGGTATCTATATAGCTCATAAGTTTCCTGAATATGAATTCCCTGGAACTGCAGTGACGAAGGGAGATGTCACATGGATTGGTGACATAAGTGCAAGAGATTGAAAACTGATGGAACCGCAAGTAAGAATTTCCTGAGGCATTTAAAAACATTATAGAACACTTTCTGTCATCATGGAAAAAATATCTAAAACCGAGTAATGGCGTGAAATATAAATTAGCTAGTCTTTTAAAAAGCGATGACATCACATTACCTTAAAAAAGTGATGTAGTTTATCAATGTATGTCATACATTCTTTAGAATTCGTGCTTAAAATAAAAATATTAGTTCATCAAGAAAAGCGCAGAATAAAATAAAAACGCCCCCAACGCAGTTAATAATAAAACTGAAATATTTACTGTGCAAATCATTATTTATTTTATGAATTTGAACTTATACTTGATAAATTCTAGTTATTTAGTTCGTGAAATATTTGCCTGGTGGTTTTAATGTATTAAAACTATGTATTTTTCCAATGAAAAGATTGAAAACTGTGCAGAAGCAAGGTTTCATCATTTTCATATGAAAGCCCCACAGATATAACTGAACCACGGAACAATGCGAATGACGTCACCGCTCTAACACCCGCCCCTCTTCAACATCCAACATCCGACAACCTGCGCACTAGGGTGGCCATATATATCATCATCATCATCATGATCATCTCCTCCTACGCAAAGGGATATATACAGTACATATAGACCTGGTGAATTAATTTCTCATCCCTCCTTCCAAATGAATCCTATGGGCAAACTTTTTTCGAAAAAGGCTGTCTTATCCTAGAATATTCTTTGGATTAGATGATAATGAAGTTAACTTTGAAAACAAAATTTTACATAAAACTATATATATATATATATATATATATATATATATATATATATATATATATATATATATATATATATATATATATATATATATATATATATATATATATAACATACTGAGTACTACTGATTCTGTGGCGTTCAAGTGTATAAAAACGAAGTCCAATATTACGTTCTTTACTGAAAATTTGTTATTAAGATAAGACACAGATTCTATTAAAGTGGAAGAAGGGGGAAATTGGAAACGTTCCGGAAAGTTGGTATTAGATAATTACGTTATGGGAAATCAAATTATCATATTTATGGGTCACCTCTTCACTCTCTTGACTGGATATTTTTAATTTTCAACTTCGGTTAAGAGCATGTGAATATATGTATGTGTGTATGCATACTGAGTCTTTATCTATCTATCGCTCTATCTATTCTATACGTATGTCAGATATCCTTCCTTTCCATTCCTACTTCTTAAAACAATGCTCGGACCCGTTCTCGACATCCAGATGAGAAATACGGAAAGTTAGTATTAAAAGCAAACAAAATTAAGAGTAAATCAGACGCTGAAATGAAAAATAACATAAGAAAGGATAACAGGAAAAATATACTTAAAAACATATTTCATCTGTGATAGACATTAGAAATATACACTGAAAACGCGCGTACAAACACAAAAAAAAGACATTGCTATAAATCAATATATGAATAAATGGGTATTATTTTAAGTAATATTAGTTCATTATAGACAAATATCCACAGTTAAACAGTGACCTGGTCCACGAGGAAAGGGTATGAAAGAATCCGTGAAAGCCATTTACGTTATTATAAATATCTACTAAATATCCTTTTGTTCCCTTTATGAAGATATGGAATGCCTGCTTTAACTAGCGATTCCTCTTTCTTATCAAACTGGTTAAAATCTTAATGATAACAAGAATATGTAATCCTTAAACCTAAAGTAAATCTATACAGCCACTAAAAAATATCCAAGTAATCTTTATATTCTAAATTATGATATTATTTTCTGATGATTTTTAACACGGAATGAACCATTGGCCTTTCATGACGTATAATGTGCTGCGGATACCCTCCTTAAGTAACTTTAAATTTGAAAGTTGGTGATATCTTCCAAGTGATGCACTGACGACCCTTGATGAAATTTTTCTCCAGGGAAAATCACGGATGTCATGTTGGTTTAATTACAGTCCACGTATGATTGACATGTGAGTAGATTACGTGGTTCTCACTTTTTAACAGTAGAGAAAATGCATGGAGTTTACAACCACGCAAATGTTGCGAACAGTCCACTTCACACGTTGAGTGAAAGATGAGGTTACATCATCTGCAAGGCACAAGACACGTGTTTCACACAATGGAAGTCGAAGCTGACTGTAGGACAAATAACATTATCTATGGTACCTGTGGGCTTAGCATATGTATGATCATCCACAATACAAAAGGAGAATGCAATATTGGGGTATACAACGAATTGTGTGGGGTTTGTTTGGTCTGTTGGTAGGTGGACGGTTAAATGAGTACCCCAAAATCGTCCGATTTTGTATAGCACCTTAGTTATAATTACTGGATTAGGCTTAAATTCCTTCAGTAAACTCCCACAATAATACATACAGCAATATGATAGGTGGTCCATAAATTGGGTCGAGATCTTAAAGGTAATGTGCTGAAATATACTGATCCAGCAAATTGTTTACGAGATATTTGCGTTAAACGGCGTTTGCCCGACTCTGAAAAGAATAGCAGGCCTAACTAATTTGTATCAAACTTAGGTATTGCATTCGCTGCAAGCAAAATTCTTCGTGAAACTCTGTCATGTTGTTTATTTATTATTAAACGCTGGAGTAAGACCAGGCATGGTAATCAAAGACTTAAGTACGTCAGTAGGCGTTATCGCGTGCATAACGTATACAGCTTCATGAAGAGACATTTTCATAGATTGATGCTACGATTTCTTTATTGTAGATCTAACGGTAGGAATGGCTTGATGCCAATCTGGATCATTGCTTCCAACGGTAATCCTATAGCAGCTACATGGCTAGAATATTGGGGTTAACACGTTCTACCAACCCATTTCATTTTAGTGGGTGAACCATAATTTTTTTTTTTATGTATATCTAAACGTTAAGAAAAAAAAAAAAAAAAAAAAAAAAAAAACATTATACTGCCCCCATCTAGTCAAAAATACAAAACCTAAAAATTTTATGGCGACATATATACATTTCGTAAAGAATATTAAGGGTCTCTTATGATATTTCACACTTTAATGGAATAACATCAAATAAATGTGTCAATTATGATTAGATGTTTGTTACCTATTTGTTTTTCTGAAAATCATTTAAGAGGTCTACATATATTATGTCGAACGGCAAAGTGAGAATAGGATGATTGTGAATTTCCGTTTATGCATTTACATTAACGGTATGATATTTTACATTTTCTTTCACAGACACCTTCATGTCATTACATATATATTTCTAATAGAATATGCGTTTTACGTACATAGTGGCGACACCTGGATGAGCATTTAATTAATGCATGTGTAGCTACTTAAGGATTATTTGATTTAGATATCTTGGTATACATTTTACTGAAAATATCTTCTCCTGAAGGAAGTCTTGTATATTTACGTATATATTTACATAACAGGTTATCAACCAAAATATAATCGTCAGTTTAGTATTCCTTAGAAGCAGATGAATTTTGTCGAGTTTATTGCTTCATAAGTTAACTTCATTTTCATATTTTTTTATGGTATACATGAAAGGTCGTCTTCCATGTTATTTCCACTGCATCATAATGATCATCTAGTGAAATACATTAAATATTATCATTAGTATGGTTGTGGTGGCCTATTGGTAACGTACCTGCCTGGAGTTCTGCTGGACGGGAGATCGAGTAACCGCTGAAACTCATAGTTACTTGTAGCGTCTGCAACCTCAGCATTCTTAGGAAATAAGGAGGGGGGGGGGTGGAAGGAGCATATAAGTCTACTTGCTGAGGTCCAGCAGCCATTACTTGGCCCTCCCTGGTCCTAGCTTGAGTGGAGAAGGGGCTTGGGCGCTGGCCACATGGATAAATGGTCAGTCTCTAGGGCAGTGGTTCCCAACCTGTGGTACGCGTACCACTAGTGGTACGCGAGGGCCTTCCAGGTGGTACCCGAACACTTTCGGGGTCACGAACGACAGCAAAGACGAAGCAAAAAGAATGCTCTCCTTTAAACTTCTGGGTGAGCATGGCCTCCTCGTACCCGACGCTAGCCCGTCACGCTGTTCCCCAGCTACTGATTTTCCCCTCGATGTGGGAGTGCGAGCAGGGGTTCTCAGCCTTCATGGCCATCAAGTCGAAGAGATGGAACCGTCTTGCTGCGCCCGGGCATGATTTCCGATGTGCTGTGAGCAAACTCATGCCCCGCATTGACCAGCTGGTGGAGAAGAAGCAGATACAGCCCTCGCATTGAGTTGTTGTTTTCTTAGTTAATTTGCCTGTTCTATTTTTACAATTATAGAAATAAAGTGGTATCTGATCGAATTTAGTTTCTCTGGAACCAGGTGGTACGCGGCGACTGTACGGGACCTCCAAGTGGTACTCGATCACAAAAAGATTGGGAATCACTGCTCTAGGGCATTGTCCTGCTAGGACTTTGTCACTGTTCCTTACATCTACCATTTATGAGAGACTTTTAAACATTTAAAAACTATTATGCATACAAGTTGCAGGTCCTCTATATAGAACATCATCTCAAATAAAGGAATGATTATTAACTCCATGGATATGATTACGAGATTAAGTATCCACGATTATATTGTATCTCAGGTTCATATTTAATCTGTGCCAAATATTTTTGAATTATCAAATGGCATCTAGTCGCCTTGGGACTCAAATCAAAACCTTTAAACCTTTGTGGTCAGTATGAATGAATACGGTATACTCGTAAATGATGAAAAAAATTGACATAACTAATTACGATAGTTAGCACTTCTTTATCTATTACGGCTTATTCTTTTTTATTAGCATCAGATCACTACAATTTTCAAAGTAGAATGCTATAGGATGCATCCTATCATCCTTTACTGTAATAAAATTCCTCCAACCGCAAAATCTGAAGTATCTGTCGATATATAAATCATTTTACTAAAATCAAGGAATATGAGGGTTGGGGATTTAAGAAACTATTTCTCAAAATTCTAAAATGATTTTCTTTTTCAAAATCACAAGCAAAGAAAAAAAGGAAAGAAAATACAACAATCTTCATTAAACCAGTTCGAGAAGCTGTAATAAATGAGTAACTATCCACAACATCTCAGTAATAACAAGTGCTTAAACGAAGTAGCGACTGGCCATGGCACGGACTTTGATTTGCACAGCCTTCAATCTATTTTGAAAAACTAAATCAATTTAAAAGAATAACTTTCAATTTAATTTCAAATTAATTTGAAATATCCTTTGAATCAGTAATTCAAGTATACGTAAATGTTCAGAAAAAAGTCTGAAAACTATCAAAAATCCCATATAAGGAAACAAGATGTATCCTAACATATTACCTAAAACTACACCAATCCTGCTCTTGAATGTAATAGGGGCATAATGTAAAGCATATCACAAACGCACAAATTAAAAATTTCGTTAATTAGGACTAATTGAAGTATATTTGTTGACGGTTTCAAGAGGAATTGACTGAAAATCCCGGAGTAACGCTAAAGACATACAGCATATAAGATTTTCCATCGCATTAATGATGTCACTAGTCCATGGTAATAGGAATCCATTGGAAATAGTTTCCTCACTAAATTTATGGATATCTACAGTACATAAATTCGCCAAATTTTCTCTTTTTTTTGTAACGCGAAATAAGGGGATGTTAATAAAATTATAGACAAGCAGACATCTTAATAACGTTTTCCTTTAACAACTTGCCCATCTCAAGGTTAGCCTCATCCTGAAATTCTAACTTGGAATTGACAAAGGGACACTAATCATCTTATAGTTGTGCTTTAATCTTATTTCTAATATTCGCATCCGGCTTATAAATGAAATCTTGAAAAAAAAATGTTAGCAAACAAAAAAACATTTACCTGGCATTTATGTCCGATATATGTTTAGCTAGCTTATCACTGAAAGGCTTAAAAAAAGTTACATCTGTACCCTTTTTCACCGACAATATTTTTTCGTGCAAAATTATTTCCGTAAAATAATCACTATTCAACACCACCTTCTCTGTGCGTGTGTATATATACCTACCTACATATGTACATAGATACATACATACATACTATATACAGTATATATATATATATATATATATATATATATATATATATATATATATATATATATATATATATATATATATATATATGCGAAAAATCTATTTTTGGTTGAGGTAGCCATGTCGTCCTGATGGAAGTTCCTAACGGGTAGCTTCCTAGGGTATATTTGACTACAGTGATATTCCCAGAGAATTTTACCTTAAGGTATCCAGAATTCTAACTCCTGGAGCGAATATCCCTGAATAAATCTAACAGGGATATCGCATAATATCAGAGGACGTATTCTTGACACGCCACATACCTATCTTCACCCGAAACAGTATTAACGCTTCGAGGGGTACAGTGATAAGAATCTAAAAACGAGAATGAAAAGAAAGCTGTTCATAAGGTATCTCTCCTATTCCGTTTCCAGTGTGTATATGACGAAGACGGCAACGCCATCTTTATTCCTTGTAGCGATACACGAGGTGCTACATATACTTTATTATAGGGAGGGGTTAATAAGCCCTTTTTACAATCAAAGGAAGGGCGGGTCCATCAGGACGACATGGCTACCTCACCCAAAAATAGATTTTTCCCTTCGCTCAAAATCCGTTTTTTTGGGCTCAGGCCATGTCATCCTGATAGAAGTTTACCGGAGCATTACTGTATCTGTTTATTCTCAACCGGTGCCATACCCTCAAGAAAGTATTTTCCTGGTCCGTCTAGACCTAGACACCTATATTGTTACCGTTATACATCATTTCATCTAAGCATGAACTATGTTAGTGCTTCCTGACCCCTACAGGGAAGAATCGAACTAGACTCTGGAAAAAGTCTCGAGGAATACATATTACCTATGTATGACAAATTGACAAGACTTTATAGTGGTCTCACCCTATACATTATAAAGCAAAGTTTGTATAAGAGTCACCAATGTCAGTATGAATTATTGACATCTCCCCCAGTGTGTTTACTCTTATCAAAGTACCGGACAACAGTTGCATCCGTATAAAAACAAATTTTGCATCTCCACCATCACCCCTTAGGGCACAACATTAATCCTTCCTAAGGAAGGATTAAGGCGAGTGAATGTTTGCTTGAAGTGAGGAACAATCTTAAAAGACATTCCATGTTAAAATTATCCATATTTTAAACTTAATGCTCCATACATTTCTAATAAATGAGTGTGGGCGAAAAAGACGTAAAGTTCACTATGAACTAGTTTATTGAAAATTAATAAACATATAGATCAGTCAACATTTATAAACTTTATAAAATGTAGATGATATCCGTAAAAGCATAAAGAAAACAGTAAACAGAAAATATTGTTTCGTCTAAGAAAGGAAACAGATTTGCCACTTTAATCAAATTATTAATAATGTTGATACAGTCTGTATTACTGTTTATTCACACTAGCGTCAAAAAAACGCTTGGCACATGTGTCTGTATTATGCTTAGTTCACCAAAGTCAATGGAACAGTTCGTAAGGACACGTTAGTGGCCTATCACTCAGTCTGTAGTAACAGTCTATGATTACACACCCACCCTTAATTAATCGTCCCAAATTAATTTCACTGTTCCTCGCAGATCTAAACAGCAGGTTTAAGAATTCTACCTGCTGCTACCACAGACCTCTTGAGTTGCTCCACTTGCTTCACATAGTGCATAAAGAAAACCTTGGATGACTACCAGCCTGTGTACTAACGAAGATGTTCACAGCACACATAATTAAAGAAATTTATGGAAGAGGCAACTTTCCTCGGATCATGACTTGCGGGTGTACTGTCTGGATCCGCTCTGTGAATAAAATAGGTGAGTTTCGCCCTTAGTTGTTTCAGAGATAAATTTGAACCCGAGGTTTCTCCTCTGAATAGCTGTCCTCCCTTAAAGTCTGAAGTTCTATGAAGATACACCTTTAGGCACTCCACTGGACATAGAGATGCATCTTCCTTCAGAGGGCAGATTCTCTAGGGACCCCACCTGTTCGTGGGTAGCTCATTCTTAGTAAGAAACGTTGGGTCTGGAAATAGATTCAGTTCTCCCTCCAAGAACTGGACGTGGCATTCCTCTCTAGAGAGAGCCACTATTTCACTAACACTGGCCCCCAAAGCAAGTGCAAACAGAAATATGACTTTTTGAGTCAAATCCTTCTAAGCGCACTCCTCATTGTTCATTATTTAGGCAAAATGAAGAATCTTATCTAGTGACCATGAAATGGGTCTTGGAGGCGCTGAAGAACTAAGCTTAGCACGGGCCTTGGGAATTCATTAAGAACGTCGTTAGAAAGGTCGACTTGAAAGGCATACAGTATCGATTTTGTCAAGGCAGACTTGCACATTGATATTGTGTTGGCTGCTAAACCCTGCTCATGAAGGTGAATGAAGGATGATAAACAAAAATCTGTTGAGATTTCTTTTGGTTTCTTCGCCTCGACAAAGGAGACCCGCTTCTTCCATGATGCCTCATATTGTCTTCTGGTTTCCTCCGAAAAGTCTATACTGTCGGTTGATATCCCGAATCTTTTTCTCATCGCTAAGAAGAGAAAATCATGAGATGCAGGTTCCGGGTTTTCTGTGATGAAGCGAAAACAGTCGACTTCTGTACTCGCTGAGACAGGGTTGGATCCGGTAGCGGTACAAACTTCAGTCGTAGTTCCAATGCCAGAGGGAGCCACACGCTGTTTGGCCACTTGTGGGCCACTATTCCCGCTTTTCCTTTGAAGGATCTCAGTTTGTCGAGGACCTTCAAAAGGAGGTTATGCGGAGGGAACTGGTAAATCCTTGACCACTTGTTCCAGTCTAGGGACATAGCGTCCACTGCTTCCGCTACCGGATCCTCGTATGGGGACACATAACAATGTATTTTCTTGTTGTCTTTCGTGGCAAAGAGGTCTATCTGCAGTTCCGGGACTTGATTCAAGATGAAGGAGACCGATCCTGCGCCTAGGGGCCATTCTGACTCTATTGGTGTAAACCTGGATAGAGTGTCCGCTGTCACATTGCGGAACCCTTGAATGTGAACTGCTGACAGGTGCCATTTCTTTCTTTCCGCCAAACGGAATATGGCCAACATCACTTGGTTGATTTGAGGCGATCTCGACCCTTGTCGATTCAGGCATCTCACTATCACCTCGCTGTCTATAAACAACCTTATGTGGGTCGAGTGGCACGGAGATACTTTGTTTAGTGTCAGAAGTACTGCCATGGCTTCTAAAAAGTTGATGTGAAATGACTTGAAAAGATTGGACCAAGCTCCTTGGACTCTCCTCTGGTGAGAGTGGCCTCCCCAGCTTACCTTTGAAGCATCTGTGTGGATAGTAACTGACGGAGGAGGAGGTTGAAGAAGTATTGATTTCTTCAGTTGCTTGGCTTTGGACCAAGGCTTGAGAAGCATTCGCAGTCAAGTCGGTAGTGGTCTCATTAGATCTCTTCGTGCGTTTGATGCGTATTTTCTCCAGACTTCTGTTGCATCCTTTAGCTGTGCTCTTAGCACTGGCTCTGTTATCGAAGCAAACTGTAGAGAGCCCAGCACTCTCTCCTGTCCATGTCTTGATATCCGTTTGGATTTTAGTAGTCTCTTGACAGATCCTGCCATTTCTTTCCTCTTCTTCCCAGGAATGGAAAGTTGATGTGATTGTAAGTTACAGTGGATTCCAAACCACTGAAACTTTCAAGATGGAGAAAGTAGAGACTTTTTGATGTTGATCTTGAATCCCAGATGTTCCAGGAACTGGATCACTATCTTGGAGGCTTGCATGCATTCTGTCCTGGATGCTGCCCACACCAGCCAGCCGTCCAAGTAGGCCACTACTTGGATTCCCTTTAGGCGTAATTGATGGACGGCTGCGTTCGCAAGCTTCGTGAAAATCCTTGGGGCTATGTTTAGCCCGAATGGCACGGCTCTGAAGGCATAAAGTCTTCTTTGTAACTTGAAGCCTAGGTAGGAGGAGAGGTGACGATTAATTGGAACGTGCCAATAAGCGTCAGACAAGTCTATAGAGACGGTTTATGCTCTTTTGGGCAGTAGGGTCCTTATGTGTTGAAGTGTGAGCATCCTGAACTTGTAGTTCACTATGAACTTGTTGAGTGGCGACAAGTCCAGAATGACTCTGAATTTTTTTGATTCCTTCTTTGGAACACAAAACAGCCTTCCTTGGACCTTGATGGACTTGACCTTTCGGATTACTCTTTCTCTAAGAGTTCTCGGACATATTCTTCCAGAACAGGGGTAGAGTGTTAGAAAAACTGAGGAAACTGAGGTGGAGGATTGCTCCAGCTCCAACCTAGTCCATTCTTTATTAGGCTGTGGGCCCAAGGATCGAAGACCCAACGATCCCTACATAGATGTAGTCTCCCTCCTACTGGAAGCATCTCATTTCTGCTATTGTGGACCTGAGGCCTTGCCTCCTTGACCGCGTCCTCCCCTGAATCTCCTTCCCCTTGAAGGGCGTATAGAAGAACCTTTGGCTGTTCTTCTAGCTTTTGAGCGAAAGGAAGAAGTCTGCCTTTCAAAAGATGGGTTAAAAACTGGTGACTGTGTCGCCACTTGTTGAGGTATCAACTGGTGCGTGGTTGTAGATTGTGCCACTATCTGAGGCACCGCGGTCGCAGGAATTTGCTGTTGTTGCTGCGGTAGGGCTTAGCTAGCCGAGAGGATAGCCTAGGCCTTTTTGTCTTCTTCTTGGGTTGGGGACCCTCATCCGGAGAAGACTTTCTTTTAAGATTTAAGCCCCACTTTTTGAGAAGGTTCCTATTTCCCATGGCGGCTTTGTCTACTACCTCTTTAACCACTTTGTTGGGAAAGAGGTCGTTACCCCAGATGCAAAAGGAGATCAGCTTCCTCGGTTCGTGCCTCACCACAGCCGAGGCGAACACGAACTCTCTACAGGCTCTCCTAGCTTTGATAAAGATATAGAGATCCTTCGTAACTGTGGCGAGATGGGTTTTGGCCACTACCATGAACATGTCCTGGTTCTTGGAGTCACTTGCCCTCGTTTCTAACGTCGTTTGCAATGACATCGATGCCGCAAGTCTTTCTTTTGTCTCTTGCTCTCTGCGCAAGAGAAACTTTGGAAGTTCCTCGCCAAACTGAGTTTCGGCAATATCAGCTTCCAGCTTCCCGACTGAGAAGGTAAGGTGGACATCCTTCCAGTCTTTTTGGTCCAGGGGTAAGGTCAGGGATATCGGCTTGCATTCCTCCAGGGAGGGGCATGGTTTTTCTGCCTCTGCCACCTTCAAGGCTGCCTTATATCCCTTTTCTAAGAAGGGAAAGGCTCTGGTTGGAGAGGCCACAAAGGAGGGAAGCTTCTTACTCAAGGATGGCCCCTTTGAGTTTGTGAAGCCCCTCTCTTTCATCGAGCTCGTTAGTAACGCCTGTGCTTTACTATGGTCAAGAACTATGACCTCCTTCACCTCCGTCTCCTCCTTTGAAGCTGACTCCTTCTTAAGACGAACATAGCAGTCTGGGTAAGAGTCTTTGTTGGGCCAAAATTCCACATCTTCCAGGGGAATTGAGCCCAACTTCTCCGATATAACAATATTCCTGGTTGTCATTGGCATGTGTTTGGCATACCTCCAAGGAATGGTATACGAGCACAAAGGAAGATCCTTCACGTTGAGTTGCTTCTGGGGCCCACGTGATGCTGCAAGTCTACGTATCTCCAGTTTCATCGCAGCTTCCTTTTCATCATTCTTCATTCGTATTTGTTGAATCATCTCAATAATAGAAGAAAGAGTCCTTCCCAGATTACCTGTGATAACAGACGATGTAGAGGGAACAGGTTCTGGGGCCAGAACCGATGTAACCGACACCTCGTCGATTTCTTCCTCTTTTATTTCTGGAGCCTGGGTCAGATAATCCTACTGACCTTCTCCCAGAAGGTCTTTCTCTGTATAATCCAACACTTCTGACATCCTATCGCCCAATTGGATGTCTTGAAGGGCGGCCGAGACTTCAGAATCTACCGGATTCTGGACCGCTGGTATCTCCTCCTGAGGCTGAGAAATGACTGCATCAGACGATGCCTTAGGGAAAAGGTAGGCCCTCATCTTCTCGTTTGGAAGATAGGGGCCTGAAGTGTTTTTCTGAAAACCCCTCATCCAGGTTTGAAACTTTTCCCTAGCAGCATCCCTTGATCCCAAGTGTGAGGTAGAAACTTATTTCTATTTGAACATGATGTTGTGTTGATATTTATCCATATTAACTATTTAGGGGTAATTTGAATGAATTACTATCAGTTGTGTCACGTGGTGGGCCGGGAAGTTGGGTAAAACTCGCTGGTAAGAGACTGATGTCTCGCCAGGTAAATCCTAGCACAGCTGATTAGCCGTTAGGTTCCGATTTCTTTTATGGCCTCTCGTGGCATGGTTGGTTTCGATCTGGCCTTGCATTAGAAGGGGCCAGCGCTCGATCCCAAGTATGAGGTAGAAATTTATCTCTATTTGAACATGATATTGTGTTGATATATATCCATATTAACTCATTAGGGGTAATTTGAATGAATTACTATCAATTGTGTCACGTGGTGGGCCGGTAAGTCGGGTAAAACTCGCTGGTAAGACTGATGTCTCGCCAGGTAAATCCTAGATCAGCTGATTGGCCGTTAGGTCCCGATTTCTTTTATGGCCTCTCGTGGCATGGTTTGTTTCGACCTGGCCTTGCATTAGAAGGGGCCACCGCTCGATCCCAAGTATGAGGTAGAAATTTATTTCTATTTGAACTGGATGTTGTGTTGATATTTATCCATATTAACTCATTAAGGGTAATTTGAATGAATTACTATCAATTGTGTCACATGGTGGGCTGGTAAGTCGGGTAAAACTCGCTGGTAAGAGACTGATGTCTCGCCAGGTAAATCCTAGAACAGCTGATTAGCCGTTAGGTTACGATTTCTTTTATGGCCTCTCGTGGCATGGTTTGTTTCGACCTGGCCTTGCATTAGAAGGGGCCAGCGCTCGATCTCAAGTATGAGGTAGAAATTTATCTCTATTTGAACACGATGTTGTGTTGATATTTATCCATATTAACTCATTAGGGGTAATTCGAATGAATTACTATCAATTGTGTTACGTGGTGGGCCGGTAAGTCAGGTAAAACTCGCTGGTAAGAGACTGATGTCTCGCCAGGTAAATCCTAGAACAGCTGATTAGCCGTTTGGTTCCGATCTCTTTTATGGTCTCTCGTGGCGTGGTTGGTTTCGACCTGGCCTTTCATTAGAAGGGGCCAGCGCTCGATCCAAAGTATGAGGTAGAAATTTATTTCTATTTGAACGTGATGTTTTGTTGATATTTATCCATATTAACTCATTGTCTGTAATTTGAATGAATTACTATCAATTGTGTTAAGTTGTAAGCCGGTAAGTCGGGTAAAACTCGCTGGTAAGAGACTGATGTCTCGCCAGGTAAATCCTAGAACAGCTGATTAGCCGTTAGGTTCTGATTTCTTTTATGGCCTCTCGCGGCATTGTTGATTTCGACCTGGCCTTTCATTAGAAGGGACCAGCGCTCGATCTCAAGTATGAGGTAGAAATTTATTTCCATTTGAACACGATGTTGTGTTGATATTTATCCATATTAACTTATTAGGGGTAATTTGAATCAATTACTATCAATTGTGTCACATGGTGGGCCGGTAAGTTGGGTAAAACTCGCTGGTAAGAGACTGATGTCTCGCCAGGTAAATCCTAGAACAGCTGATTAGCCGTTAGGTTACGATTTCTTTTATGGCCTCTCGTGGCATGGTTGGTTTCGACCTGGCCTAGCATTAGAAGGGGCCAGCGCTCGATCTCAAGTATGAGGTAGAAATTTATCTTTATTTGAACACGATGTTGTGTTGACATTTATCCATAATAACTATTTAGGGGTAATTTGAATGAATTACTATCAATTGTGTCACCTGGTGGGCCGGGAAGTCGGGTAAAACTCGCTGGTAAGAGACTGATGTCTCGCCAGGTAAATCCTAAGCTGATTAGCTGTTAGGTTCCGATTTCTTTTATGGCCTATAGGGGCATGGTTGGTTTCGACCTGGCCTTTCATTAGAAGGGGCCAGCGTTCGATCTCAAGTATGAGGTAGAAATTTATTTCTATTTGAACATGATGTTGTGTTGATATTTATCCATATTAACTCATTAGGGGTAATTCAAATGAATTACTATCAATTGTGTTACGTGGTGGGCCGGTAAGTCGGGTAAAACTCGCTGGTAAGAGACTGATGTCTCGCCAGGTAAATCCTAGAACAGCTGATTAGCCGTTAGGTTCTGATTTCTTTTATGGCCTCTCGTGGCATGGTTTATTTCGACCTGGCCTTTCATTAGAAGGGACCAGCAATCGATCTCAAGTATGAGGTAGAAATTTATTTCTATTTGAACATGATGTTGTGTTGATATTTATCCCTATTAACTCATTAGGGGTAATTTGAATGAATTACTATCAATTGTGTCACCTGGTGGGCCGGGAAGTCGGGTAAAACTTGCTGGTAAGAGACTGATGTCTTGCCAGGTAAATCCTAGAACAGCTGATTAGCCGTTAGGTTCCGATTTATTTTACGGTCTCTTGTGGAATGGTAGGTTTCGACCTGGCCTTTCATTAGAAGGGGCCAGCGCTCGATCCCAAGGATTAGGTAGAAATTTATTTCTATTTGAACACGATGTTGTGTTGATATATATATATATATATATATATATATATATATATATATATATATATATATATATATATATATATATATATATATATATATATATATATATATATATATATATATATATATATATATATTAGATCTCACCAGTCGTCTCTACCTTGAGCTTTTAATTTAATATTTCTCCATTCATAATTTTTCCCCACGTTTCATAATCCTCAGTCATGTAGACCTGGGCCTTCCAACTCTTTTAGTGCCTTGTGGAGCCCATTAAAATTTTTTTTGCGAATCATTCTCTCTTGGAAGTGCAAAGAGCATACCCAAACCATCTCCATCCAACGCTCACCATGATTTCATCCACTAATGCACACGAATAATCTCTCTTATAGTTATTTTTTAATCATAAACTGCCGTTAACTCCTGATTTTCTTCTGAGGGCTTTGTTCTAAAATCTACTAAATCTGTTGGAGATTGATACATTGTCATGCCATGAATCATAGACATACCATAATAGAGCTCTTACTAAACTGGTATGGAGACAAATTTTTATACTTAATTTCAGGACCTTTAATTTCCAAATTTTATCTAACCTGACCATTGTTTGATTTTTTTTCCTTTAATCTTTCAGTAAACTTCAATTCTAAAAAATTTGTACTAGAGATCAGAGTTCCTAAATACTAAAATTATCCTACTTCATTAATCCATTCTCCTTCTAATGACATTTCATCTTCCATTGCATACTCCATTCTCATCATCTCTGTCTTTTGTCTATCTTGAGCCCAAATTCCTGTGACATTTCATGCAACCTGGTAAGCAAGCATCGCAAATTCTGTGGTGTTCTTCTCATAAAGACAGCGTCATCAGCATACTCTAGGCCAGCTAATTTCTTATTATCAATCCATTCCAGAACTTATCCACCATCACCAACGGTACTAAACATTACAAAATCCACGAGGAGGATAAATAACGTGACATCACATTCCATTAAAGTACTCTGCTATTCACTACAAATTCATTTGATGGGGTTCTTCTAACATTAACTTTGTACTTGCTATATGTGTGCATATATATATATATATATATATATATATATATATATATATATATATATATATATATATATATATATATATATATATATATATATATATATGTTTATACACACACACACTCACACACACACACACACACACACACATATATATATATATATATATATATATATATATATATATATATATATATATATATATATATATATATATATATATATGTATATATATACATATATATATAAATATATATATATATATATATATATATATATATATATATATATATATATATATATTTATATATGTATATGTATATATATACATATATATATATATATATATATATATATATATATATATATATATATATATATATATATATATATATATATATATCTGTGTATGTATGTATATATATAACATTATTATTACTAGTTCGAAAAGCAGAAAGGGACCCAACAAGGAAAACGGCTCAACTAGGATTGGGAATAAGGAAATTGCAAGGAAACTTTAGACAAGAAATGAACAGAATTATATATTTTGAATTCGGTTAGAACGTTGAAATGGATATTATGTCAATGTCAATGCATTCAACAGAAAATTATTTTCAACAAGTTTGGACATCTGAAATTCCATTGATTCAGCTGGAATAAGACTTTCAGAATGTGCAGTATTGTGCCTAGCGGTGAAGAAGTCATGGCTATTAGAATTATCTGTATACCTAGTGATACATACAGGATGGAACAGTCTGGTAAGATCTGAATGCAATTAATTGTTTGAATTATGAAAAATCTTATGCAATATGCATATGATCTAACTGGACGACGCAGCCAGTGATAGATATCCATATCAAGAATGAGAAATTTAATAGTCCAAAAGTTTTTCGTCCAAAAATTAAGGCAAGAGTCAGCAGCTAAGACAAGACAGGGGAACAGTACTTCCAACAAGGTAGAATGAAAGAAAACAATTCCCATGTATAGACTAACTAACAAATATCTTAACAGACTTTCTCAATAAGCCCTTTTTTGCAACTGAAGAAGAAACAGACACAATTTGCTTCTTATAAGTAAATTTGCAATTTAGAAAAACACCAAGAATTTTAAATGAATGCTATATACTTAAGGTGACGTTGCCCCAGCAAGGAACGAGTATATTGAGGAGCCACTGTCCTTGCCCTCCTTAATATTATACTTAAAATATTGTTAGGTTTCAATTTTATGCCCGTTAACTTGTACAGTACAAAGCACTAATTACAGCTAGATCAGTACAAAGCACTAATTACAGCTAGATCTCTATGAAAAGATTCATCAACCATAAGTGTACATTCAGGAGATGCAATTGATGGAAAGAAAGTAGTATCATATGCGTGTACAACAAGCTAGTTTTGTAGCCAAAACCACATATGCTTATATAATATGAAAATAATTGGCTGAGAACAATACCATGATTCCGAGCACCAAATACTACATTACATTCCTATCGCATCAACAATTACTCTCTGCAATCTGTTACTTGAAAATTCAATAATGTTGTTAAAAAAAATATGCACCTACTCCCATCTGTTAAGCCTGAAAGCAAATCCTTCATTATAACACAGTCAAAGACAACTCTACAATCAAGGCCATTCATACGAACTTCCTGACCATAGTCAAGGGATCTCTGTAAAACAAAAGAAATTGTACAGGCATCACATGCTTTATTTAGATGTTCTATCGAAATATCTTCAAAAACATTAGATATTATGAGAGATCTTGATATTGGGCAGTAATCAACAGGACTACAGCTACCGCAGACACATTTATCCAATGGGGTAAAATTACCACTAATCCAACAAGTGCAAAAAGAAACTATTCTTGTTAACTTTTGAAAAACAACAACCAAGGGACTGTCATCATGAAAAAAAAAAAAACAAGAAAAATACTATTTGGGTCCATATCATATGGATTGAGGTCTAGTATGAGTGTTTCAATTTCACAAGACAGAAAAGCAAAACTAGTTAGTTTAGTCTAAGTAAAAAGGGAATGAGGAAGATCGAGCCTCTCTTTACTCTGCTTACTGTCAAACACATTAGCGAAGAGAGAGAGAGAGAGAGAGAGAGAGAGGGGGGGGTGGGGGGTGGGTGGGGGGGGGGGGTTAAACGCGAAAAGCTTCTCGGAATGATGGATTGCCGTTCTTATTAGTGAAAAGAATTACACGAGAGAAGAGTTTGGAGAACGAAGTTTGAAGAAGGGAGAAGAGCAAAACGAATTGCCTCAACGTTGTATTGGTTTTCCTTGAAGGAAAATTATTAATTCTTCATCTTACTTTTGTTCATTTTTCTTTCAAGTGTCCATTCCATAGTCAATGGGAACAATGAGAATTAGCTTTTCTTCCAAAGGAGGTTCTTCTGAATAAATCTACCAGAGCAACGCTTAAGGTTTCATAGTCTTGAATATTCCCCATGAGCAAGAGAAGGCAGGGGCAAGTAATCACAGTGTCACAAAACGTCCTACAGACTGAATTTAATATAATATACACATACGTTCAGCGCCACGACCATGTATGAGTAGGCCGTGCCTGCTGTTGACCCAGCAGTTAGACCTAATGGCATTCCTTAAACTAAAAACCTCTCTCAAAGCTATGAGAAAATAGTGAACTCTCGACTCGATATTTAACCGACTATGATTCATTTTAGCTGATGATAGAAAGATCGCCAAATTATCAAGGGAAGTGGGAATGTTTTCAGCTTTATGACACAGTCTGTAAAATTTGACATCGGTGCAACAGACTACATATAGACTCCTATGTGTATAAACTAAGGATAATATGGGTATTTGTGATTCTGGTGGTGAATCTCTACTAGACGTTTTGAAAATCTTTCAATTATCAAATTCTTGATAATAATTTTGAAGATAAAATATTCTTCACATAAAAAATCTTGAAGCAAACTTTATCTATGGATTTGCCTTGCAATTTACAATAAATGCATAGGCAATTGTAATGATAAATGGCTTCCTTTCTACTTCCACATTTTTGCTGTTCTTTTTAGCTTTAGTTATTGATTGCTTAAGAGTAATGTAACACAGAGTTATTTGCGAAACTTCCTTAGTTGGAGAACAAATAATACAAAATAATATATCTATTGATTATTGTAGAAACATATTTGCATTGCTATTTTTAGACACCACAATATTTACGTCTTTCTGTATTAAGAGTATCCGAGACTGCATATTTGATTAATCGAGACAAAAATGTCATATAGTAAATAACTTCCAAACACATTACATATCCAAGTATAAAATGAATGAAATTTTCAGCATGTAGTTACCTCAGTAACTTGCTCGTATCCCCTAACTAAAAACCGAAGTAAGAGGTTGATTTAAGAATAGTTCCTGTAAAGTAGAGCAATCACCCAGTTCTTGTTTTGAGTATAATATAAAGAAATCTTTGAATATTCAGTGTTCATATATATCATTGTCTCAGAGCTCGGAGGATTTCTCTTTTGCATCAGATTACGTAATAAAATGTAGGTGAATTTTGGAGCTCGGGAATTTATGTAATTTGCTAGTCGTAATGATATATATATATATATATATATATATATATATATATATATATATATATATATATATATATATATATATATATATATATATATATATATATATATATATATATATAAAACGGATTTTGAGTGAAGCGAAAAATCTATCTTTGGGTGAGATAGCCATGTCGTTCTGATGGAAGTTCCTTTAGAGTAGCTTCCTTGGGTATATTTGACTACGGTGATATTCCCAGAAAATTTTACCTTAAGGTATACAGAATTCTAACTCCTGGAGCGAATATCCCTAAATAAATCTAAATGGGATATCGCATAACATCAGAGGACGTATTCTTGACACGCCACATAGCTATCTTCACCCCCGAACAGAGTTAACACTTCGAGGGGTCAAAGAGGCCAGAAAACGAAAAGCTAGAATGAAAGGAGAGGCGTTAACAAGGTACCTCGCCTATCCCGTTTCGAGTGTGTACATAATGCCGCCGACGGCACCATCTCCATTCCTTGTAGCGATACACGAGGTGCTACAGATACTGTATTATAGGGATGGGTCCTATAGCCCATTTTCATTAAAAGGAAGGGAGGGTCCATTAGTACGATATGGCTATCTCACCCAAAACTACATTTTCCGCTTCGCTCAAAATCCGTTTTTTGAGCTCAGGCCATGTCGTCCTAATGGAAGTTTACCAGAGCATTACTGTATTTGTGGATTCTCAAATTGTGCCATACCCTCAAGAAAGTATTTCCTGGTCAGCCTAGACCTAGAGACCTATGATGTTACCGTCATACATCATTTAATTTAATCATAAACCATGTTAGTGCTTCCTGCCCCCTACAGGGATGAGTCATACTAGACTCTGGAAAAAGCCTTGAGTAGTACATATTATCTATGGATGACTAACAGACAAGCCCGTATAGTGGTCTCACCCTATACGTTATAAAGCAAAGTTTGTATAAGAACCACCCATGTCAGTATGAAATACCAACATGTCCCCCGGAATGTCTATTCTTATCAGTGGATTGGACAAAGGTTTGTATCCGTTTAGGAACAATATTGCATATCCAACACCATCCCTTTAGGTCACACAATCTTTCCTTCCTGAGGAAAGAATAAACCAAGAATGTTTGCTTGTAGTAAGGAACAATCTTAATGACCATTCAAGCTAAAATTATCCATAGTTTTAAGTGTAATGCTAAGTACATTTCTAATAAAATGATGTGGGAGAATAAGACGCAAAGTTCACTAAGAACTAGTTTATTGACAATCAATAAAATATCGGTCAATTGACATTTATAAAAATTATAAAATGTGGATGAACAAACAATTAAGCATAAAGAAAACAGTAAGACAGAAAATATTGTCTCATCTGAAAAGGAAACATATATGCGCCACTTTTGAAATCAAAACATCAATACTGTAGTTACAGTCCGTATTACTGTTCAATTACACTAGCATAACAAACGCTTGGCACATGTGTCCGTATTATGCTTGGTTCACCTTTATCTACGGAACAGTTTATAAGGACATCTTAGTGGCCTATCACTTAGTCTGTAGAAACAGTCCGTGACTACACACCCACCCGTATATTAATCGTCCCAATGAATTTCACTGTTGCTCGCAGATTTAAACAGCAGGTCTAAGGACACTACCTGCTACTACCACAGACCTCTTAAGTTCCTCCACTTGATTCGCATAGTGTCTAAAGAATACCCTGGATGACTTCCACCCAGTGTATGAGGGAAGATGTTCAAAATCAATAAAATAGGTGATTTTTGCCCTTAGTTGCTTCAGAGATAAATTTGAGCCTGAGGTTTCTTCCCTATACAGCTGTCCTCCCCTAAAGTCTGAACTTCTACGAAGATAAACCTTTAGGCCCTCCACTGGACATAAAGATGCATCTCCCTTCAGAGGGCAGATTCTCCAGGGACCCCATCTATTGGTGGGTAGCCCGTTCTTGGCGAGAAACGTAGGATCCGGAAAAAGGTTCAGATCTCCCCCATTTAAGAACTGAACATGACCTTCCTCTCTCGAGAGGGCTACTATTTCACTAATTCTGGCCCCCGAAGCGAGTGCAAACAGAAATATAACTTTCTGGGTCAAATCCTTTAAAGCATACTAATTATTTATCATTGAAGCGAAATGAAGAACTTTATCCAGAGACCATGAAATGGGTTTCGGAGGTGCTGATGGTCTGAGCCTACCACAGGCCTTTGGAATTTTGTTAAAAATATCCTTAGAGAGGTCGACATGGAAGGAATATAGAATAGGTCTTGTCAAGGCAGACATACACGTCGATATTGTGTTGGCTGCTAAGCCTTGTTCATGAAGGTGGATGAAAAACGACAAACAAAAATCTGTCGAGATCTTTTGTGGTTTCTTCGCCATGGCAAATGACACCCACTTCTTCCTTGATGACTCATATTGTCTTCTTGTAGATTTGGACTTAATTCTTCTAAGAAGTCTATACTGTCTCTTGATATCCCGAATCTCTTTCTCACCGCTAGGAAGAGAAAATCCTGATATGTAGGTTCCGGGTTTTCTGTGATGATGCGAAGACAGTCGACTTCTGTACTTGCTGAGTCAAAACTGGATCCGGTAGCGGCAGAAATTTAAGTCGTAGTTCTAATGCCAGAGGGAACCAAACGCCGTTCGGCCACTTGTGAGCCACTATTGCCGCTTTCCCCTTGAAGGATCTCAGTTTGTCGAGGACCTTCAAAAGAAGGTTGGGCAGAGGGAACAGGTAAATCTGTTCCAGTCGAGGGACATAGCGTCCACTGCTTCCGCTAGAGGATCCTCGTACGGGGCCACAAAACAATGTAACTTCTCGTTGTCGTTCGTCGCAAAGAGGTCTATCTGCAGTTCCGGGACTTGACTCGAGATGAAAGAGAACAATCTTGCGTCTAGGGACCATTCTGACTCTATCGGTGTAAACCTGGATAGAGCGTCCCCCGTCACGTTGCGGAACCCTTGAAGGTGAACTACTGACAGGTGCCATCTCTTCTTTTCTGCTAGTCGGAAAATGGCCAACATCACTTGGTTGATTTGAGGTGACCTCAACCCTTGTCAATTCAGGCAACTCACTATCACCAATCTTATGTGGGCAGAGTGGCGAGGAGATACTTTCTTCAGTGTAAGAAGTACTGCCATGGCTTCCAGAAAGTTGATATGAAACTTCTTGAACAGGTTGGAACAAGCTCCTTGGACTTTCTTCCAGTGAGAATGACCTCCCCATCCCTCCTTTGAAGCGTCTGTATGAATCGTAATTGAGGGGGTTAGGGGCGGAAGAAGTACCGATTTCTTCAGTTGCTTGGCTTTGGACCATGGCTTGAGAAGCGTTCGCAAATGCGTTGGTAGTGGTCTCATCAGATCTCTTCGCGCGTTTGATGCATATTTTCTCCAAACTCCTGTTGCATCCTATAGCTGTGCTCTTAGCACAGGATCTGTTACTGATGCAAACTGTAGAGAGACCAGCACTCTCTCCTGTTTGCGTTTTGATATCCATTCGGATTCTAGAAGTCTTGACAGATCCTGCTATTTCTTTCCTCTTCTTCACAGGAATGGAAAGTTGATGTGATTGTAAGTTACAGTGGATTCCAAACCACTGAAACTTTCAAGATGGAGAGAGTAGAGACTTTTTGATGTTGATCTTGAATCCTAGATGTTCTAGGAACTGGATCACCATCTTGGAGGCTTGCAAGCATTCTGTTCTGGATGCTGCCCACACCAGCCAGTCGTCCAGGTAGGCCACTACTTGGATTCCCTTTAAGCGTAATTGATGGACAGCTGCGTTGGCAAGCTTCGTGAAAATCCTTGGGGCTATGTTTAGCACGAATGGCATGGCTCTGAAGGCATAAAGTCTTCCTTGTAGCTTGAACCCTACGTAGAAGGAGAGGGGACGATTTATTGGAACATGCCAATAAGCGTGTGACAAGTCTTTAGAGACGGTGTATGCCCGTTTGGGCAGTAGGGTCCTTATGTATTGAAGCGTCAGCATCCTGAACTTGTAGTTCACTATGAACTTGATGAGTGGCGACAAGTCCAGAATGACTCTGAGTTTTTCTGATTCTTTCTTTGGAACACAAAACAGCCTTCCTTGGAATTTGATGGACTTTGCCCTTCTTATTACTCTTTTCTCCAAGAGTTCTCGAACACATTCTTCCAGAACGGGGGTCGAGTGTGTGAAGAATTGTGGTAACGGAGGTGGAGTGCTGTACCAGGTCCAACCCAGTCCATTCTTGATTAGGCTTTGGGCCCAGGGATCAAAGGTCCAGCGATCTCAAAATAGATGAAGTCTCCTTCCTATCGGAAGCATCTCACTTCTGTTGTTGTGGACCTGAGACCTTGCCTCCTTGACTGCGTCCTCCCCTGAATCCCCTTCCTCTTGAGGGGTGTCTAGAGGAACCTCTGGCTGCTCCTCTAGCTCTTGGACGAAAGGCCGTTGTCTGCCTTTCGAACGCTGGGTTAAACGCAGGCAACTGAGTCGTCACTGCTTGAGGTACCAACTGGTATGTGGTTGGAGGTTGTGCCACCAACTGAGGCACCGCGGTCACTGGAAATTATTACTGCTGCTGTCTGTAAGGCTTAGCTGGCCGAGAGGATACCCTAGGCTTCTTTGTCTTCCTCTTAGGTTGGGGACCCTCATCCGGGGAAGACTTTTTCTTAAGAGTTAGGCCCCACTTCTGGAGAAAGTTCTTATTCTCCGTGGCGGCCTTATCCACTACCTCTTTGACCACTTCATTAGGGAAGAGGTCCTTACCCCATATACAAGAGGAAATCAGTTTCCTAGGTTCGTGCCTCACTACAGCCGAGGCGAACACGAACTTTCTGCAAGCTTTCCTAGCTTTGATGAAACTATAGAGATCCTTAATTACTGTGGCCAGATGGATTTTGGCCACTACCATGAACATATCCTGGTTCTTGGGGTCGCTTGCCATCGTCTCCAGAGTTGTCTGTAAGGACATCGATGCTGCAAGTCTCTCTTTTGTCTCTTGCTCCATGCGCAAGAGAAAATCAGACAGCTTTGGAAGATCCTCACCGAACTGACGTCCGGCAATATCAGCTTCCAACTTCCCGACTGAGAAGGAAAGGTGAACGTCCTTCCAGTCCTTCTGGTCCATGGGCAAGGTCAGGGACATCGGCTTACACTACTCCAAAGAGGGGCATGGTTTCCCTACCTCCACCGCCTTTAAGGCAGCCTTATATCCCTTTTCCATAAAGTGAAAGGCCCTAGTAGGAGAGGCCACAAAGGAGGGATGCTTCTTACTCAAAGCTGGTATCTTTGAGTTTGTGAAGCCCCTCTCTTTCATAGAGGTCATTAGTAAGGCCTGTGCCTTACTATGGTCAAAGACTATGACCTCTTTCGGCTCCGTCTCCTCCTTTAAGGCTGGCTCCTTCCTAAGCCGGACATAGCAGTCCGTGTAAGACTCCTTGTTGGGCCAGAATTCCATTTCTTCAAAGGGAATTGAACCCAACTTCTCTGACATGACAATCTTCCCAGTTGTGATAGGCATTTGTTTGGCATACCTCCAAGGATTGGCATCCGAACACAAAGGAAGACCCTTCACATTGAGCTTCTTCTCGGGCCCACGCGATGCTGCAAGTCTCCGCATCTGTAACTTCATTGCAGCTTCCTTCTCATCACTCTTCTTCTGTATCTGTTGAATCATTTCAACAATGGAAGAAAGTCCTTCCCAGATCATCTGGGATAGCAGACGATGTTGAGGGAACTGGTTCTGGGGCCGGAACCGATGTAGTTGATAGCTCGTCAATATCTTCCTCCTCAGTATCAGGACACCTCACACATCCTAACGTCCAGTTGGATGTCTTGTAGGGCGTCTGAGACTTCAGAATCAACCTGGATCTGAATAGTTGGGATCTCCGCGTGAGGCTGAGGAATTACTGCATCCGCAGATTCCTTAGGAAAAATATAGGCCCCCATCTTCTCGCTTGGAAAGTAGGGGCCTGAAATATTCTTCTGAAAACACCTCAACTAGTTTTGTAACTTTTCCCTAGCTTCGTCCCTTGACTCCGCCGACTTAGGGGTGTCAAATGCCTTGGTAATCAGGTTAGAACATATGGTACATACCTGAAGGTCCCAATACCAGAGATCACCTTTGGAGACTGCGCATGCTGCGTGCCTCCTACACAACTCATGTCCACAGAAGTTCTTGCTGCGGACATTGCAGAACATGCTCCCGCACTTCGGCTGGTCCTCCTGTAAGAGAAGAAATTCCATGAGTATCAAGTGAAGACATATCACTGGATAACTTATGAATAATATACATATAGCTTATAACTGTTAAGCTAGAAAGGAAAGAAGGAAAGACACATACTTGTATTTCTTGCCCAGCCAACTGCTGTAACCTTCCAGATATTAAAACTTTAAGGTTAAGTCTTATTCTAGAATAACCTTCAATATATTTTCCAGAGGAAATTAGGTGTAGCTCACACCATGGTAAGAGTTTTAATATACTGGATAATTAAATAAAGAAAGAGCTCACTTTCTATCCTGTACGGTCTCAACAAAAGGCAGTACAAGTATGTTGGAAAAACATTAGTGTTACAATATATTCTATGCTACAGTTTTCTCCGTGCAGTATGTACCATACTGTAAAAATACTGGCTACTGTATATGATATAATGTCTGCTGGCCGGCATGTGCCGGTCTGTGCCGGATGGCACATACCTTAGTCTAGTTCAAAGGTATACTATCTTCAGACTACTGGGTGGCAGATTACTGATTCAGTATGTATGCGTGCCGGCCGGCAAATGAAAAATAGCAGCACCCGGCTGCCTGCCACTACTCGTAGTGGCCGGCAAATCTTATGGTGTGCTGCCGTTACTGTCCGGCAATGGTAGGTGATACCTATGCCAGCCAGCAGTAAAACAGAACCAGAGAACTTCCACCAGCCCAGCTGCCGGGAGAGGAGTACAATACACTAACCAGAAAACCAGCATGGATGTAAGGATATAAGGCGGCACTGCCTTACATCCTTCCATCCAGAAAGAGTGAATATGAGGAAGGGAAGAATGTAATATTCAGGCTCCTTCTATCCATTGCCTGCCGGGCTTTACCGACCGACACGGATGGTAGACCAAGGGAGGTCTAGGGAACACTCTAAAGAAGTTAAGCCGTGCCGGCCGGCTGAGGACTGAGCCAGTTGCACATCCTAACCTACTCTAGGTACATATGTAGAACGACGGCCAAGAGTTGTAATAGCTGGGCTATTGCTAAGAATAGAGGAGGAAAAGGGAAGAGAGTCCTGCAAACTTTGTTCTAGTATGAGATTGACCCCAGAGACTAAGAAAGCTCATCCTAGCCTAGGGTTTATCTATTGGGAGAAGGGTCAGCAATACTTGCTACCTTCCTCAATACCAAAACAAAGTTTGATGTTGCTATTCACTAGGAAATGGAGAATCTTATCCTCCAATCCGAAAACAACAACATTGGACTAGTCTGCTAGATCATTAGAAAAAGGAATCATCTTGTACAGAAACATTCGGATGTGGGCTAGGGAGGCTAAGCCTCCTATGACTGTACCTAACCTAGTAAAGGAATCTCATTCTCTAAGCCAGGAAGATACAGACCCCAGACTCATTACTCTGATGTTCTGCTCAAACCTGAAATCAGTCACTCTGGTTACAGGATTAGGGCAGAAACCTTCTAGTATAGTTATACCTGAATATTATTCAGTTAAAACCACTAGGATTAAGCCTAAGGCTTAATCAGAGGGGAAAAGGATTGAACTTAGTCTCCAGGGGAGAAAAGAACAACCGGGGAAGTGTGCGAAAGTATACTAAAGCCCCATAGGCTACTATCCTAGGCGCAGTGAAAATCAATTACCTAAATCACCAAAACTCTCTCGTACACCATCTTGGAAGATAATTATTCAACAATATCTTATAAGTATTAATATGCCTATAGCTTCAATAAATTTAAAACAATCGGAAATCCATATATCATGCATGAAAGTATTAGGGCTAAACGCCTAGGCTACGAAGCCAAGCGTAGGCCAGGATCGGTTACCTTAATTGCCGAAACTGAATATACTAATGGCATCATACAAAGAATTCCTATAAAAAAAGCTAAATAGCTAGATTTATTAAAGCATATATACCGGGAACGTCACTCTGGCTAACTAAATGTCTCATGCATAGCGAGCGACAGCATCCAGGACGCCTCCGGTAGGCAACACCTCTTGTTTACGTTAATATCACTTTTGATTTAATTCGAAACACCAAGAGCTTACATTTATACATAATAAAGATAATACTCAACTTTCCAGAGGCAGAAGAGGCTGGAGAAAGCATCATAATACTGAAATAAATCCAGGATTACGATAGAATCACAAAGGAAACACCGAGTAGTAGAGCTACGCCATAAGGAGTAGAGATGGCGCCGTCGGCGGCATTATGTAAACACTCAAAACGGGATAGGAGAGGTACCTTATTAACGCCTCTCCTTTCATTCTCGTTTTTCGTTTCCTTGCCACTTTGACCCCTTGAAGTGTTAACTCTGTTCTGGGTGAAGATAGCTATGTGGAGTGTCAAGAATACGTCCTCTGATTTTATGCGATATATATATATACATACATACATATATATATATATATATATATATATATATATATATATATATATATATATATATATATATATATATATATATATATATATATATATATATATATATATATATATATATATATATATATATATATATATATATATACACGTTGGTGTGTGTAATGTGAGACAACTTAAATTGTTTAATAATCACATTGCTATTCTAAACAAACATCATCCATGAAAATCCTATAGATCTGATAATACTTGGCAATAATATCACGTTTTTGGGATAAAGCCGGCGTTCCATCTTGAATCTGAACTAAGGCGCCACTTTTTGTTAGGCAAAAGTAACTTTGCTATTTTCTATCCTGTGAAACAAAGTAGGTGCCTGCCAGGGTATTATCAGATGAAAACTTAACAAAAATAAATATGCAGATACAGAAGGATGGATTCTTTAATATAAACTAACATAGGAAAATAAACAGTTGTTTTGCACGGCTTAATTTTAAACATAATCCTGTTAACGAAAGTTTTAGTGATCAGAAGCCATATCATTAGCAAGAAATGTGGTTAAATTCTAATCTTTTTGACAATCCTATTAATGGCGTTATAGCTTTTGCCGTTAACAAAGCTAATAAACTAATTTTAGAGATATCTTTGTCTTATTAACCATTTGTTCGTCTTATGTGCACTTTATACATTATCTGTTAAAAGCAATTGATCTCATACAGGTTTATTCTTAAACGACCAACATTTAATTTTGTCTAGGGCTCCTAAATAAAACCCGTTCTTCGTGTCTTTCATATCTTTTATTGTAATGCACTTAAGCCTCTAAGCTTTACGAGGACTTTTGTCTACATCGAGAGAGAGAGAGTGGGGGAAAAAATACAGCGAATTTTGGATCGCGGTCATTCTTACGCTTGAGATGGCGAGTGATTTTTCAACGAAAATGAAAAATACAAATATTGCTGCAGACAATTGTATATCAAGCTAGTTGTTATTTAACCTAGATCGGGGAGAAAGGCGAGAGAAAGCGGGAAAATTAGGATAACCAAAGACAGATCCCTCTTAAAGAAAAGGGAAGTGTAGACTAAAGAATCCTTTGTTTTAAGAAAATATGAACGCTTATCTATCTCTTGAAAAAAACAGGAAAAAATAAAAATAGTAAGACAACATTTGTTCTCTTCATGGAGTCCATTTTCATATAAATGGAATTGTTAACTTTATATTTTGGTGAGAAAAGAAACGGTCTTACGATTCGCTCTTGGACCCTTCTCAAATATAACAAAAATGTAGTAAAACAAAACTGAAACTCTGCATTTATATATAATACCATTTCACATTTTAAATCTGTTAAAGAATCGCTTTTTAACAATAGCTAAAATTTTCATATATGTTCATCGGAATATTTCCTGTCAGTTTTGATGCATCTATCATGGATTGTCTTTTTTTTTTTTTTTTTTTTTTTTTTTTTTTTTTTTTTTTTTTTGGCGTGTAATACCAACCGTCTCAGCAAATTTTGCAACGTTATACTACCAATTACGTATTTCATCAGAATACTTAATTACGACGATGTTTCATCACAATATGTGTTCCTTGCCTCATCTCATTAGGCTTATTTCTAGGAAAGCTATCTTTTTCTTTTTCTATTGTTTTGATAATGATGAACTTAAATAAGATAACTGTTGTCTTTTTCACATATATAGTGAGGATCATATAACAGATAAGTCATTAAAAATAGAACACTAGCCAATTTATCTATATTAGAGAGGAATTTCAAAACGAAAATCTGATACAATTATCTTTTTTCCACTGTTGCCATTTAATTTTACTTTCACGTATGTGTTCCTATTCCTGGAAATAAAATGGGCTATATATTTCACCTTTTGTTAAAGAGAAATTGAAAGTTTACAAATCTTAACTTCTTTTTTATGTTACCATTTGGAAAATGGTTGTACCTAGCATTTTCTGATTACTTCCAATGTACTATTTTCGTAAATGATCACAATTCTAGCAATAACCCAGCCACTGAAATTAATGCTAAAGCGTTCCCCTTAGGCGGAGCGGAGACATGGGCAATAAAGAAGACAGAAGAGAAGATGTATGTGGCAGAGATGAGAATTTTGAGATGGATGTGTGGGGTGACATGAAGAGGTAAGATACGGAAGGAGGTAATTAGGGGTACTACAGGAGTTAGAAAACTATCAGATAAGATCCAAGAAAGTAGACTGAGGTGGTATGGTCATGTCACGAGAAGAGATGAACTGTATATTGGGAGGAGAGTGATGGAAATGGAGATACAGGTAACGAGAAGAAGAGGGAGACCAAAGAGTAGGTGGATGGACTGCATCAAGTATGACCTTTCGTTCAAAGGGATTAGCCGGTGATGAATTGAGGGATATAGGTAGATGCAGAAAGTTGACCAGAAACCTCGGCCCCACATAGAAGTGGGAAAAAATGTAGACAAAGAAGAAGAAGATCACAATTCTAGCAATATCTGTTTACGCTGTAGATACAATCAGTCAATTACACAAACGTTCTGACGTCATTCGATAAATATTGCAGATTAAATGTTGTCACTGATTAAAAAAAGTTTCAAGTTTTATTAGATTTAAATGATAATTTTAAATTTTATGAATAGGCTGGGATGGCCAAACCAATTACAGGGTGAGACAAAAATATAATTCTTTACCAGAACCCTAGAAAGCAATGGAGATTTTTCATTCGTCCAGAAAATGTAAAATAAAGAAACAATTGACAAAGTCTATTGTGGAACAAAGGGAAAGAAACAGCCGGCAATTACCGAAAACTTTGCAAACCTCGGTCTAAAACACAAAAAAGGAGAAATACAATGCGAATACTCACGATCACGCATTAAAAAAAAAAAAAAAGTTGAAAGAAATGCGGGTAGGTTAATTGCTGCAAAAGAATAAGACTTCAGTTACACAGCTGTATGAGTATGCACTCCATAGACATTTTCACATAAACGAAGAACCTGAAATTCGTTGGTTACTAATCGACTTGTAAATTTAAGATATGAGATAAATAAACATTTCCAGACATAAAGACCAAATCTTTGAAATACAAAATCTGAAGAATCAATTTTGTTGCTTATAACTGAACTATTTCTTATTATTTATATGTTCTGTAAAACAGATAGGTCGGAAAATGATTTTAACTTCGTTTTATGCAATAAATTACATTTAAGAAATCCAGAGAATAAAGACAGGTTAACAATTCGTACTAAAATGTGAATATTATCTGTATCTTTGTGCACGAGTGTGAATTCAAGTATGAGCATACTTTGCCTTCAGTATTGCTTTGATCTATAAAATCAAACATAATGATCGAATCTTTTTTTAAAACAAAACTTCAATCACACCATCGCCAGTTGAAGCAGCTTATTCTTTCTCTGGTTTGTTATCATAGAAAAGTTAAGTTTGGATTTAGGGTTTATCTAAGTCTAATGTAGTCGACTAAAATGAAACACTTTCTACGAATGACTAACTATTTCTTTTAATCCGTATGTTTTAAGATTAATCATAAAAATTTCCCTTCACAGGACATACACAGGTAATACACCATTTTGTTATACTACTAAATGTTGAATGTTAGCTTGTACGTCATATCCTTTTCATCATTTGAGTATCAATCGTTAACAATTACATTGTATATAAATATGATAAGGATCATATTTGTTGCTATTAATATTATATTCATTATCATCATTAAGCAAACATTTTGTACCCTCGAGACTAATTATAATGTCCTGTTTCCACAGGTCTTTTAAATAATAAATCAAAAGAACACATTCCTCGAAACGAGGTTTGGATATCAGTATAAATGCATATTGGATCTAAAATTCCCTTTCCAATGGTGCAGTCGGAAACATTTATATATAAGGAACAAATGAAAACATTTTAACGTGTATATAAACAAGTCTATTTTCCTTAAATTTTTGCTTGCAAATATTGGTTTCCCTTTCCTAACCATTCTCTATATAACTTTAGATAAATTAGGTTACTAAGCTATCATAAGGAATCGCTTAAAACTAGATCTCTTAAAAAAAAAAAAAAAAAAAAAAAAAAAAAAAAAAAAAAAAAAAAAAAAAAAAAAAAAAAAAGACCCCTTAACATGAACGTATTCCCTGAAGCTTCATTACTCTGAAAGGGGAAACATTTTTTTTTGTTTTCCTGTGGTGAACCGACCCTTGAATGATGAATTCTTTTAATGTTTTTTATGAGTATTTCATGAAACATTACACTATTTCAAAATAAGTTTTATACTCGTATATGGATGTTTTTTAAAGAAAACAAAAATTATGCTTTGACAGTTTTATATACTATAGTAGAAGTTATAAGAGGATCATTTGTATTTCGTTAAAAGTGTCCATTATACTCAAACGTTTTCCTTAGATAATAGCAATAGAAATTAAAATACATGGAAAATTAGTTATGAGTAGGGGTAACTAAGAAAATTCACAAATCAAAAAATACACGAAAACAAAGAGAATACGATCTTCAATTTTCTAAAATAGTGAAAGGAGGATTACGAAGAGCAAATACATTAACAAAAATTAAAACAATACTGTATATGAGAAGTGAGAAATGTTGATAAGAGCGTTTTATGACAGTTGAGAAATAACTAGAATAGATTTTGTTGTGGTATTATATAAACAAGGGTGGGCGCACTATAAATGAGAGACCGTGTGACTTTGAAATAAGCCGTAGTTTTCCACAATGAAGTTCAACGTATGGAAAGTTACCATTTTCGTACTGCAAATATTATATTCCTGTATGAACTCTTCAAATTATAATTGTTAGTGTTTAAGGATAATTTTGCATTAGTTACAGATTGTGAGAAATTGTGTCGATTAGTTTGGAAGGTTATATCAGAGAAGGAAGTTGCCAGTAAATTTGGGTAAAAGTAATGTTTTAAGATGCACAAGAATTGAGGGCGGTGCTAGAGCAGATAGATTGAATGCCATGTTGAATGGAGATTTGCTTAAGGAAGTAGATCAGTTTAAGTACTTGATTTTTGTTGGTGCTGCAAATTTTGGAGTGGAAGCAGATGTAATTCAGAGAGTGACTGAACGATATAAAGTGTTGGAGCACTGGGGAGTGGTAAATAAGGTCATAAATGAATATAAAGAGAGTTCTGTACGAGAAAGTCATTGTACAAGCTGTGAAGTAT
>NC_090729.1:153407649-153415149 GCF_036898095.1 Palaemon carinicauda
GGTGAATTATTTGGCAGAATGGTAAGCATTTCACAAAAACTTTCACCGTTTATCAGTGTAGTACATTTTCAATGAGGAAACCAGATCGATATCTATAAAAAATGATAACATATTTATTTTGTTCAACCCTAAAACAAGAATACGGCAATTCATCTGTTTTATTGTGTCACAATAATTCAGGATATAATAAGAACAAAACATTTAATTCCATTCATAAGATGCAAGTTGCATCATAAGAAATATTGGTTTAAATCTTTACTAGTAATATGCGCTACTTCGAGTAGCAATATATATAAATTATGAATGTTAATATAAAAGCATTTTTAATGCTCTGTATTTGATATTAGATAAAAATAATGGATAATAATGGTTCATGTATATGCTGGTGAAAGTATGACATTAAAAGTTTCAATATTGATGAATCGACTATTTATTTAATTGTTCATAAAGGTAGTTCCATTTAAAAAAAGAGAGTTGTTGAACTAAGTTCCCTGTTTTATCCAAAGAGTCAAGAAGAATTTGTCAGGTTATTTGCATAAAACAACTAATTTGAATGATGATAGCAAACAGAAATGGTTAATCTAAGATGAAAGATCACACGATATATATGTTAATTTATTCATTTAAAAATCATCATCAAAATTACCACTCAAACTGTTTATTAGGATTAAATAAACCAATTCAAACATAAATGCTTTTAATTTTATTGTAATATTTCACCTTATAAAAATATGGAGCATTTGATTTTTTTCTTGTTTACTTTGATATAGATCCAAAATGAAAAAAAATTGCAATAGGTAACAATTAAATCATGCTAAAAAGTAAGCAAACAAACACGAACAAATTGAACGAACGAATATAAACACTGCAAACTATTTCCTGTTTCATTCCACTTCCTGTCACTGAACAATCTTAAACATTATCCATTTCCCGATTCAGAAGCTCCAACCGAATTCTTATTCATTTATTGTCTTCTACCATTCGGTTACTTTTGTTTGAACAACGAAAAACAGAATATTAAAAAGGAAAGAAATAATGAAACAAGTGAGGGTGATACATTCTTCAATCTCACTATGAGATCGATCGTAAATGCATCATTTTATGGGGAAAATCTCGAAACCATTTCTTCCCTGATTCTTTTTTATTCTGAACCAATAGAGCGTTTGCAAGTTAACTTGATCTGAGACCAATAAAAGAAAAATGAAAATAAAAATAGAGCGTCGCTTCGATATTGTTTCTCCTATAGCTCCAAATAGAAAGGCAGATACCAAAGAGAGAATATTGAATGGAAAAGGATTAAAGAAAGGAAAATTCAAGGGATATACACCAAGAGGAAGGACTGGGATTGGAGAGGAAGGGTGGGGGGTGGGGGGTGGGGGTGGAGGGTGGGGGGTTTGGGCAAGGTGCCTCATGAAATATTCGAACGGTGTATGAGAGCAATCCTCGGAAGGGAATGCAAGATTTGGAATTTATTTCTGAAAACAGAGTAATTAGCTTCAAGTAAATACTTTATTTTGTCTTTTATGACAAATATATCAATATATGTGGAATTAAAACAGGGCTAATATTTTACAAGGAAACTAATTTTAAATAAATATGGTTATATCTATTCCCAGATATATATGTATGTATATATATATATATATATATATATATATATATATATATATATATATATATATATATATATATATATATATATATATATATATATATATATATATATATATATATATATATATGTGTGTGTGTGTGTGTGTGTGTGTGTGTATGTGTGCATCTGTACAAAAGTATATTACATATATAAAAATACGGTATATTTTTGTATACTGCATACATACAGAGTATGTACAAAAAGACATATAGATATTACTATATGCATGTATACTGTATATACCTTTCTGAATGGAGATGCCATAAAGTGGTGAAAGGGTTTGCGTATCATCTTGATAGGCAAAGCTGCACTAGTCATGCCCTTACTATGTTGTTTGAGATATGAGGCGAAAATCTCCCACCATCACCAATCTGCACTGGCCAGTATGTAGAGGAAAACTGGTCAAACCCAGACAATAATTCATATGTCTGAGGCTTTTCTCTTGCAGTATACTATAAACGACTGAATTTTTTTTTTTTTTTTGCTGTTGGTGACATATAATTATATACATATATTTACATATATGTATTACTCACACATATATATGTATGTATATATAAATGTACACACACACGTATATATATATATATATATATATATATATATATATATATATATATATATATATATATATATATATATATATATATATATATATATATATATATATCTTAAATTAGCAAAAATAGCATTAGATAAAGGATTGATATTGTTTTATATGACGTATAAAAATTTGCAAAAATAGCATTAGATAAAGGATTGACATTGTTTTATATGACGTATAAAAATTAGCAAAAATAGCATTAGATAAAGGATTGATATTGTTTTATATGACGCGTATATACATGAAATTCGCACAGGAATTACATTTTACTAGAAAACTATATATATATATATATATATATATATATATATATATATATATATATATATATATATATATATATATATATATATATATATACATATATATATATATATATATATATATATATATATATATATATATATATGTATATATATATATATATATATATATATATATATATATACATATATATATATATATATATATATATATATATATATATATATATATATATATATATATATATGTATATATATATATATAGGCCTATATATATATATATATATATATATATATATATATATATATATATATATATATATATATATATATATGTACTCCTCCCATAATTCACTAAACACGACTATGTCATCTGAACATCATAAGTTGTTTAGATGATAGAATATTTGAATATTTGAATAGAGGAAGCAGAAATGTTGGAGTGAAAATGAGTGAGTAAAACTAGTATAATGCTCATTGAAAATGCAGACAACAAATACGAATTATGGGCGTACCTCTAGACATTGTTAACGAACATACATACTTAGACAGGCAGTACGTGTTTTCGAAATACAAGAGAACAAAACTAGAAGAAGAAAAATGTGATGGAGAGCATTTGGTAAACAAAATGAGATTATGAAAGTAAAATGTCATTTTCTATAAAAAGGAAAGTATTTAATCAGATGGTCCTACTTGTATTAACTTATACATCAGGAACTTGGAGTCTTACTAAAGGCTTAGAACAAAAGATAGTTAAAAATCAAAGAGCTATGGAAAGAATAACGATGGAAATAACAATAAGAAACTGAGAAAGATGGATATGAGGGCAAACTAAAATACAAGATATTCTAACAACATGTAAAAAAAAAAAGAAATGGACATCTGCAGGATATATAATGAGAATGACTTATAATAAATGGACATTAAGAATAACAGAATGGATCACTAAAGAGTGTATAATAAACATGAGAAGGAAGAAATAACGTTGGATTGACAAACTACGAAAGTTTGTGGTTGTGGACTGGCATGGAAAGATCGTAAACAGAAGAAAGGGGAAGAATATATCTGAGGCCTTTGTTCTGCAGTTGAGAAGTAATGGCTGATCCTGATGATAATGATATATGTACATTGTTATCAATATATCTGTACCCACATTCAATTTACTATAGAAAAACATTCTGGATGGATATAATGTTAATTGCACTCCAACTTTAAACAAAAAATTAGATTAAGAGGTATTGCTGTCCTAAATGAGGGGAAACAAGAAAGTTAGAAATAATGTCCAGGTTCACGACAACAAAATCTGAACTTTTGCTTTTATGTTTCTCTGTATTTTTCATCTAAAATAAAGGGTAATGGTTCACTGAAAAACAGTTGCCTCCACATCCCCAAAAGCAGAAATTTAATAGTCGGTGCTATATCTTTCCTTAACTGGCGAAATATACACATTTTGTTTCCTTTGACTAAATTTTCTTAATAAATACTTTTTGTTTTGAAGGAAAGACGAGTCACAGGATTCCTAAAAAAGATTCTGGTAGTGAGGAAAGTGATAGAATAAGTAAGGGGATCTAAGTGGATGGAAAATCCAATTAATTTTGGTTCCCAAATTAAACAAAAAGGTAAATTAGGTCAATTTAATCAAACTGTCATAAGAATATGTATATGTATATGTATATATATATATATATATATATATATATATATATATATATATATATATATATATATATATATATATATAGACTGTATAAATACACACACATATATATATATATATATATATATATATATATATATATATATATATATATATATATATATATATATATATATATATATATATATATATATATATATATATATATATATATATATATATATATATATATATATATATATACATATATATATATATATATATATATATATATATATATATATATATATATATATATATATATATATGTATATATATATATATATATATATATATATATATATATATATATATATATATATAATATATAGTTTACTTAACACAATTTTACGTAAAAGTGCTGTTCCTTTCAAGTATTAATACTTATGGAAGTTAGGAATATCGTTAAATTATTACATGGTTAGCACACTGATGAAATAATGTAATTTCAAATTATAACAAAACTTTGAAGAAAAACCAACAAAATTCTGCAACAGAGATGTTATTGAATATATATATATATATATATATATATATATATATATATATATATATATATATATATATATATATATATATATATATATATATATATATATATATATATATATATATATATAATATACATATATATATATATATATATATATATATATATATATATATATATATATATATATATATATATATATGTATATATATATATATATATATATATATATATATATATATATATATATATATATATATATATATATATATATATATACACACATATACATAAGCATATATATATATATACATACACACACACAAACACACACACACACACACACATATATATATATATATATATATATATATATATATATATATATATATATATATATATATATATATATATATATATGTGTGTGTGTGTGTGTGGGGGGGGGGTTTGTCTGCCATTATACATATTTTTTTTTACTTTACTTCTGCGAAAAGTGAATTCATGATTAGAATAATTTTGAAAGAGGTACTGGTACCTTTCCTATCATACCATAATTACCAATAATTTCAATAGCGATTTGGTTATTTTTCTTTGATTATGAATCGTAACGTATTGAAGACAATTTTAGTTTTCATGTTAAGAGGAAATACGCGATTCGTATCCAGAGAAACAATAGCAATACTGTCCTGTTACAAATCTCTCTCTCTCTCTCTCTCTCTCTCTCTCTCTCTCTCTCTCTCTCTCTCTCTCTCTCTCTCTCTGTATCCTTTTTCCTATCTATATTATGTTTTCTCTTTTGCTCGGAGCAGATTCAATTTCTTCCAAATTGAGCTTTTTTTCATTTTGGTCTCGGGGAAAGAAGTAGTCTGAATGCCGGCAATACCTTAAAAAATAAATCACAAAAACAGCGCTGGAGGGTTCTCGAGGGATTCAATATTGCTAGATGAATGAAAAGCACCGGGGAGAGAGAGAGAGAGAGAGAGAGAGGAGAGAGAGAGAGAGAGAGAGAGAGAGAGAGAGAGAGAGAGAGAGAGAGAGAGAGATTAATATGACCTGTGTTGCGAGTATTTTACCTGAAAATTTGTAATTTACCGTATTGAGTACTTCATCATATATATATATATATATATATATATATATATATATATATATATATATATATATATATATATATATATATATATATATATATATATATATATATATATATATATATATATGCTAGTCGATAGGGAGTTAATTAAGAAAAAATCAGGGAGAGCTGCAATAAGCTTTATTAACTTCACAATAGTGTACTTAATATCATATTAATTTTGCACAACTCTACCACCTCAGATTTGGCTACCCTCTTGAAGAAATGGCCTTAAACATTTTTTTCTTAATATCTTGTTTGTGAAAGATTTTGATATATAAAATAATTTGAATACTATTTTCTATATAAACTCTTCAATTCATTATTGTGATACGTTGCACTCTTATGGCGCCAGAGTTGCCGAAATGTTCGCAGCTCATTTTTCATACTTCCCGATTATTTACATAGTTTCAAAAATGGTATCCTAAGGATGTGTGGCCTTCGTCCTTTATTCTGGTTAAGTAAGGACAGTGAATCCTCTCGGCCGGAGTTACCTCCATTGTTCCCAACCCTCTACACAACATGCGAAGTTATCAATCATAGTTATTGCTATACCAATCCTTGTTGCATAATTATAAGTATTGGTTTCCATAATATTTTTTCACTCAGAAAGAACATAAATAAATGAAAACCACTAAGACGTACTGTAACCTTACATATGCATAAATCTGGACGACATTTTTCGACAATGTAACGAGCCTTGATATGCAAAGGTTGATCAAAGAAAACAAAGCAGCTTTGCTGTTTCTGTTCTTTTAATTTCTCTTCTGCTTCGTCAAGTTCTGTGCATTTGCTGTCGTAATTGGTAGGTGAAAAGTATGAGATCTTGGACACATCATATAGCAAGACTGCAGTACATTTCCCCATGTAACCATTACAACTGGAACACTGACTTTATTTGTCATTTTCCAAGTAGCCACAGGAGTTCCAATGTTGTTACTGATACAATAGTGGTAACTGAATTGATTCTTGATAAATTGCTGAATCTTATATTCAATAGTATTCCATCAGTATAATTTTCAAATGCTTTATGCTAACACGACGAAACTGTCCGATAAATGATGCTCAGGGGATCTTTTCTATTGTGGAGATCGGCTGATCTGATAATACTTGGAGGAGAGATACTCTGAATCCCTCCCATACTGTTACTCCATCAATGGTACAGTTGTTCACATCAGCGTTGTCGAATACAAACTGTGTAAATGAATCAGTCTAAGGTTCCCTGGCTGCAAAGCTGACACTTAAAAAGAGAGCTGCTCAGCATACGAAGCACATAATCCCAAGTTAAAGAGCACTTTCAGCAAACAGTTACCACAATACTTTTGAATGAGATGAACAACTGGAGTTGTAATAACATGTGTAATGGTTTTACACTCCGTACCCATGTTCTTAGATTTCATTTCTTGGTTTTAAGACATTAGTTTTAACAAAGCAGTTGAGGGTAAATGGAAAAAGTGAATCCAAGGCAGTTAAGATATTTTATGGTGGTGGATACTGATCAGTTTCATATACACCTGTGATCTAATATCTTCAGCAATTATATTGGCTGCTGTATATATTTCTCCAGGTAGTTAAAAGCACGAATCATTGCCTCTTAAACGGTAGAAGTTTTGGGACGATCACGTTGCATGCCGGAAGATGTGTAATAGAATGTTTTCAT
>NC_090729.1:153417649-153420149 GCF_036898095.1 Palaemon carinicauda
AAATTTGTTCCGCACCAGAATTTGAAAGGAAAAATAACACGCAGGAAATTGGTTGCAATAATTTAGTTATTTTTTCAGTGGTTTATTTTTCCTTTTTGATTAATAGTGAACACAAAGGAAAACCAGAAACATCATATTATCAACGGGCTTTGCATGTTTCATAATTGTTTCACGGAATTAAACATTTGAAAGGACAATATATTTCTACATTCAGTCGTAAGGGCCATATTGAAAATACGTTAATAGCCTTTTGTTATATTTAAAATCGCTCAATGCTAGACTAATAGTTTAGGCACTTATATTTATTTACCTTTAAAAAATGAATCACTTAAACCCTTTTAGTCACACGACTTAAAGGCAGATTGCAAAAACATTTCTTTGTCCCATTTTTCTTACAGAATAAGAAGAGAAATGCTCCGGTTAAGAGGTTTTATAAATTTATGTTTTCGACGGGTTTCCAAAAACAGATGGCTACATCGGAGCTAAATAAATAAATACGTAAAATATTAACATATGAAAAATGCATTAAATTTATCTTGCTATAAAATGATTTAAAATATTTCATGCTTATTCTCATTAGATTGTTTTATGGCCTTTTTACGCTTTAGAAATGCATGAAAGCTTTTGTGGGATTATTTATTTAAAAAAAAAAAATGAAAACTCCGATACCGGGAAAATAAATATAATTTTTCATGTTATAAAAATTATGTAAAATATTTCTTATTAATCGAAAATTTTTACGGGTAATGAGAAATAATTATAATCTACATAGCACTGTCATGAACTCCAATTTCTTTAAAACAAAATATTTAACAATTATATTTAGAAAGGTTTTTTATTATCATTAATTATTTTATTGCTGTTTTACATTTTAATTTAACATAAAAATATTTTTTAATTTCTATTTTCAGTCCGATATTCTTCTACTATTCTCTATAACATAAATCACCTATCCAATATATCAAAGTTACGTATTTAAAATTTATATCTAATATACAATTATTCTAAAAGCATGATTTATTATTTTTCATTTTAATTTCAAATTGTAAATTTTTTTTTTATTCAAATCATGCATCCAAAATGCTGAATTGACTGGGAACAGGGAAGAGAAAGTAGATAAACCAGAGAAAGAATTAAGAATCGTTTGTATGAGGAAATATTTATAAATACCTTTATAAATTGAGGGACCTGAAGAAACTGCTTTTAATCTCAATAGAATTACAATGTTCATAAAGTCATGAAATAGTTTTCTTTTACTCAAGGAAAGTTACAAAACTGTATAAAAAGAATTGAGTTTTCATCTCTACTGTAAAAAATGAATTTTGAGTTGAAAAGGTAATGATAGTAATACCACCGAAAATAACTTTAAATACGTATCAGAAAATTTGAAAATTTTCCGTTTGACACATCTTTCATCAGAATAATTATTTATTTCACATAAATTGGATATATATATATATATATATATATATATATATATATATATATATATATATATATATATATATATATATATATATATATATATATATATATATATATATATATACACACACACACACACACACATATATATATATATATATATATATATATATATATATATATATATATATATATATATATATATATATATATATATATATATATATATATATATAATGTTTTTTTGAAAGACTGAAAATTGTAATTGTATTAATCTAGCTCAGAGATAAATATCATTATTAATTAAGTGGTGGGAGTGAAAGGAATAAAAGTGGCCAAACCAATCGCCTTTATCATATTTTTTGCAACATTTGCGTAAATATGAAATTTATTAATAACATCCAGTTAATTTGCCAAGTCGTTCCATATTCGCATAAAAGACTTACACAATCTCTTTAAAGATTCTGTCTCTGGAGAATGCAGTGAACAAACAGACATAACAAACAAATATACACAAACACACGCACATTTATATATATACATATATAAATATCTACCTTATACTATGATTGAACCGTAGCCTCTTCGAATGATAGTCAAGGTAGATACCAATAATGCCACCAGAGGTTCAAAAGAACTCGAAACATAAGGGTTAATTACATTTCAGGATTTACCTGGTGAGACATCAGCCTCATACCAGGCCGTTTTCTCCAACTACCCGATCCACCAGGTTACACAACTCATAGCCTTTAATTCGAATTACCCCTTTTGAGTCAAAATGGATGAAAATCAACACAATACCGTGCTCATAGCGAAAAAACTTCTTCCTCAAACCGGGATCGAACCAGTATTCCATTTAGTCCATTTCAAATAAGGTGGTGGTACTTTTTGCTTGACAGTTTCATGTCTGGTTTGGGTTACTGATTTCATGATTTGAACTGTAAGAAATATATGTTTAAAGATTATGCTTAGTTCTATCTAGTTTGTGCTGACTTTGTTCAGTTATTTTCAAGAGAATGTGGTTAGATTTTGCTTCTCACCACCGGTGACACCGCCCCTTTTGGAAGAAAGGATT
>NC_090729.1:153430149-153434668 GCF_036898095.1 Palaemon carinicauda
TTTTTAGGTATGTTTAAGCTGAAAAAATGCCCATTTCATATCATCAACATTGTCAATAATTTCACCATCATAATTCATGAATAATCACTGAAAAACTCTAACAAAACAGAAAACGAATGCTTTCCGCTATAAATAAAATCCTCTTGCATGTCTCTATTTTTTATAATTATGTATATATATATATATATATATATATATATATATATATATATATATATATATATATATATATATATATATATATATATATATATATATATATATACATATTCATATATATATATATTTATATATATATATATATATATATTTATATATATATATATATACTATATATATATATATATATATATATATATATAAACTTCTGGCTCATAATTCATAACTGTATTGGCAATGAAAGACAAGATGCCCTATTTTAGTTACTGAAAATTCTTTGTCAAAACACTAAGAAGGATGTCTGAACAACCTCCTAGTTTTAGTTTTAGGCGAAACTCGAATGTCTGATTTAAACTTTCTCCTTGAATAAATATCATTGGCTGGAGTATTTTCAAGCAAAGTATTATGGTGGTCCTCGATGGTGTATCTTTTTTGACAGAACAATTTGTGAGTTATTACAGAATCTTTTAACCAATGCAGTGTGAGTAGAATTCAGTTTGGTACCTACTATGTATTTCTTGGCCGTGTTCAATTGATTTCGCAGATAAAATACTACCAAAACATCGGATATGGGTCACATGTTGGTAATAGGTATTTGAAGCCACACCCTAATTGGCAAAAAATATGCAATAAAGTCTATTGTGAATAATAAAGGCAATAACCAGAATAAATCTAAGAAATTGAAAGGGTAACTTAGCTAAATTTAGACGCACCCAGGGAGAGGACTATGTAGACGTCATTACTGAAGACTATAAACTGTAGTATGACGTAGTTACTAGCCACTCCAGTCGTATAGCCACTTTATGAATGAAGACACACAAACAGCTACCCTGTACACTTCACTCTCTCTCTCTCTCTCTCTCTCTCTCTCTCTCTCTCTCTCTCTCTCTCTCTCTCTCTCTCTCTCTCTCTCTCTCTCTCTCAATATATATATATATATATATATATATATATATATATATATTATATATATATATATATATATATATATATATATATATATATATATATCAAAAATATATAAACTACAAATATTAAGATAAAAGCATTCTTGTATGCTCTGTATTGGAAATAAGATAAAAATTATGTATACTGATGTTTAATGTATATACTGGTAAAAGTATGACATGAAAGTTTAAATATTGATGATTCGACTAAATATTCAATTGTTCATACTGATAGTTCCACTATTTAAGAGAGTTGTTTACCCAAGTTCCCTGATTTATCGAAACAGCCAAGAAGATTTTGCCAGGTTATTTGCATAAAACATCTTCTTTGAATAATGATAGCAAACAAAAATATTTTAATCTAAGATAACGATTTCAATATAAATACGGTAATTTATTCATTTAAAAAAATAATTAAAATTATCTCTCAAACTATTTGTTAGGATTACATAAACAGATCAAAACAAAAATGCTATGAGTTTTTTTTGTAATATATCCCCTTAAAATAGGAACATTTGAATTTTTTTTTACTTTGATATAGATTCAAAATTGAATATTTGCAATAACAAACAATTGCATCATGCTAAAATGTAAGCAAACAAACACGAACAAATCGAACGAACGAACATAAACACTGCAAACAATTACCTGTTTCATTCCACTTCCTGTCACTGAACAATCTCATCCATTACCCATTTCCCCATTCGGAAGCTCCAACCGAATTCTCATTCATTTATTGTTTTCTACTATTCGGTTATTTTTGTAAGAACGAAAAACAAAATAAAAGGGAAAGAAATAATGAAAGAAGCGAGGGTGATACATTTTTCAATCTCACTATGAGATTGATCGTAAATGCATCACTTTATGGGGGAAATCTTGAAACTATTTCTTCCCTGATTCTTTTTTTATTCTGAACAATATAAGTGTTTGCTGATTAACTTGATGAGAGACCAATAAAAGAAAAATAAAAATAAAAAAAGAGCGCTCCGATATTGTTTCTCCTACAGCCCCAAATAGAAAGGCAGATACCGTAGAGAGAATATTGAATTGAAAAAATAAAACAAAGGAAAATTCAATGGACATACTGTACACCAAAAGAAGGACGGAGTTTGAGGAGGGAGTTGGGGTGGGTGGTGGGGGGTAAAAGGACTTCATGAAATATTCGAATGGTGTATGAGAGCAATCCACGAAAGGGAATGCAAGATTTGGGATTTAATTCTAGAATCAGAGTAATTAGCTTCAAGTAAATAATCTATTTGCTCTTATATGACAAAGATATCTATATACACGGCATTAAAACAGGGGCTTATATTCTACAAGGAAACTAATTACAAAAAAATACGATAATATCTATTTGCAGATATATATATATATATATATATATATATATATATAATATATATATAAATATATATATATATATATATATATATACATATATATACATATATATATATATATATATATATATATATATATATATATATATATATATATATATATATATAAATATATATATATATATATAGGCCTGAAAATGAATATCAATTAAAACTACTATATTGTTCAATGCAAATGCTGAGACAACAAATACGAGTTATGAACGAACCTCTAGAGATTGTTGGTTAACATACTTATTTAGGAAAGGCAGTTAGTGTTTCCCCAACGCAAGAGATCTAAAATAAAAGAAGAATAAAAATGAGATGGAGAGCATTTGGTGAACATAATGAGATTATGAAAGTAAAATGTCACTTTCTATAAAAAGGAAAGTATTTACTCAGATGGTCCTATTAGTATCAACGTATGCATCATAAACTTGGAGTCTTACTAAAGCCTTAAAACATAAGCTAGTTACAACTCAAAGAGTTAGGAAAAGAATAACGATGGGCATAGCAATAAGAAAACTAAATAAAATAAAAGAGGTTAAACTAGAATACTAGATATTCTAAAAAACATATAAGGTAAGAAATGGACATGGGCAGGACATGAGAATGACAGATAATGAATGGACATAAAGAATAACAGAAAGGGTCACTCAAAAGTGCAAAAGAAACATGGGAAGGAAGAGATGACGATGGATTGACGAACTACGAAAGTTTGCCTGTTTGGACTGGCATAGAGTGACTGTAAACAGAAGAAAGTGGAAGTACATATCTGAGTTCTTTGTTCTGCACTGGAGAAGTAATGGCTGATGCTGGTGATAATGATATATGTACATTGTTATTAATACATCTGTACCCACAATCAATTTACTAAAGAAAAATATGCCGGATGGATATAATGTTAATTACACTTTAACTTTTAAATATTTAGATTAAGAGGTATTGCTGTCCTAAAGGAGAGGAAACAAGAAGGTTAGAAATAATATCCAGGTTCAGGCCAACAACACCTGACCCTTGGCTTCTATGTTTCTCTCTATTTTTTTAGCTAAAATAGAAAGTAATGGTTCACCCAAAAACAGTTGCCTTCACATCCCCTAAAAGATGGAATTTAATGGTCGGAGCTACATTTTTCCTTAACTAGCAAAATATAAGCCTTTTGTTTCTTTTGACTAAATTTTTCTTAATAGATACTTTTTATTTCGAAGGAACGATAGGTTACAGGAATCCTGAAGAAGATTCTGTTAGTGTGGAAAGTGATAGAACAAGTAAGGGGATTTAAGTGGATGGAGAATCCAATTAATTTTGGTTCCCAAATTAACAAAAAGGCAAATTAGCTCCATTTAACCAAGTTGTCATGAGAAAATATATATATAATATATATATATATATATATATATATATATCTATATATATATATATATATATATATATATATATATATATATATATATATAATTATTTACTGGACATAATTATTCTGTACAAGTGCTGTTCCTTTCAAATATTAATAATTATGGAAGTTGCCAATTTCGCTAAATAATTTTAGGATTAGCAAAGTGAAGAAGTAATGTAATTTATAAATATTAAAAAAACTTTGAAGAAAAACCCACAAAATTCTGCAATAGAGATGTTATTTAAAAAAAGGTAAAATCTGTTCGATTGATATTTAACAGTTAATTTTCTTTTTTTTACTTTACTTTTGCGAAAAGTGAATCAATGATTAGAATAATTTTGAAGGGGTACTGGTACCTTTCTTATCCTCCCATAATGACCAGTAATTTCAACAGCCATTTGGATCTTCTTCTTTGAATATGAATCGTAAGGCATTGAAGGCAAAGTTAGTTCTCATGTAAAGAAGAAATACACGACACGAAGCCTATCTCGAAAAACAAAAGCAATACTGCCCTGATACAAATCTCTCTCTCTCTCTCTCTCTCTCTCTCTCCTCTCTCTCTCTCTCTCTCTCTCTCTCTCTCTCTCTCTCTGTATCCTTTTTTATCTATATTACGTTTGTTATTTTTGTCGGAGCAG
>NC_090729.1:153435168-153455168 GCF_036898095.1 Palaemon carinicauda
AATATTACAAATGTTTTTTAATTTACATATTTAACTATTGTATTGGAAAAAATGTTGTTACAGATTCAGAGCTAAGGTTTGCTGCTCATTTAGATTATAATATATGCATCTCAGTAATGCTTCAATACTTCAAATTAAATAGGTAGAGAACATGAGCATAATGTTCACCATGAATAATTGTCGTAACTATTTAGACAGTTTATCTCAAAGTAATATGAACGTCTGATCTTACAAGGTAAAGACTTGTAAAAATACGAAACATTTCCTGAATATTTTCTATGCTACTGTAAACATATGTATACAAAATTAGCGCGAATACTAGCTTCCTTTATTTGCAGATAACTCCAAGTGTCCAAAGTTTCAGGCAAAATAATAACACATCATAGATTACGGGCTAAACATTTAAAATAGGGATTTCTTATCGTCAAATTATTATTTTTTGTTACTCATCTAGAATAAGGATGGTGATTAAATAAACTTAGTATCGTAATAGTTTAGATCTGAAATGTGAGCACTATAATGAATTTCTCAAATACCTTTGGTCAATATTTGAATAGCTTGCTAGAAAAATTATTTTTTTCCCTAAACAAGGGGCTATCCCTAAAGTATTTAGTTACTACAAATAAATGGTTTAAATCTCTAAGCCCTTCATTTTATGAAAAAAAGGAAAAAAAAAATACTCTTCTCTGACGAACTTCAGGAAACGCCGTGTGATCGCGAGACGTGATGCATGAAGACTAGAAACTGATTTGAGGTATTTCCCTCAAAAATTTTAACCTGAATTTCAGAAGTTATACGAGCCAGACCCAGCCCCATCGCAAAACTGAATAAGTGTGATGTTTATGTCTTTCTGTGGCTATTTAGAAGTTACTGTACCAACCGTGTGTCACACAATTGTACATAATTAATTTGTATATATTATGGTTGTATCTGCGCTCTTCCCTCGCACTAAAAAGAACCTGAATGATCATGTCTCCGTTTTGCTCAGTAACATTATCTGTCTCTCGAACAGGTCATGTCCTGTTGCCTTGAGATTTTGTATATAAAGAAGAGTGTTCCTTAATAAATAACTCAGTCGTTTCACATCCTCTCTCGGCCCGTCCCATTGGTGACCCCGGAAGTCGACTCGCTCCCATCGCCTTCCACCCCCACCCCCTCGCCCCTTCATCGTTGGTACTATGGCGGACTCTACGGCAGTTGGTGCTGCGGCCGCTCCATTCAAACTTTCAGCAGAGAGGCGTTTGCTTGGTTTCAGCGCGCAGAAGTCCAGTTTCGTATCAGGGGCGTGACTCGCTCAACCACCAAAGCGGATTATGTTCTAGCGGCGATACCCGAGGACACCTTCCCAGAAATATCCGACTGGCTTTGTGAACAAGGAGACACCCCAATAGCGTATGACGACCTCAAATCATACCTTCTGCAGCAGTACTCGCCGTCGCCAGCCGCCCGTATAGCAAAGCTTTTTCAGCTCTCCCAACAACCGTTGGGGGACCAAAGGGCTTCGCTTGCCCTCAGGGAAATGACCAGTATCGCTCGCCTTCAACCTGCCGCAGACGGCTCTCCTCGTGAGGTGAACCTACTCTGTGCCCTTTGGATACGCCGTTTACCTGAACCTGTGCGCGCTGCCATACCCGATGTCGATAGTTTACTCATAAAGGACTTGATGACCAAAGCCGACGCCCTTATGGACAGCCACTTCAAGACCTCCATCAACGCCTCCACCCCTGACGACGAGGATGACTATTCAACGTCAACCAAAGCTGACATGAATGCCGTAGGACATACACGCCTACCCCGTGACGTACCGAAGCGGCGACAAAGCCGCCCACCACCCACCAATCGCTCGCGCCCCAACAAACGACTTCTACAGCCACTTACTACCTCCCATCCGCCACAGTTTTGCTACTACCACTTAAGATTCGGGGCAACCGCGAAGAAATGTGCCAAAGATTGTCAGTGGCCAAAAAACGTGTAAGTAGGCCATCGCTTGTGGCGGTGGCCTCCCATGTTTCTAATCTTTTCTTTTTACAGGATGCAGGAACGGGCGTGCGATTTTTGGTAGACACGGGTGCTTGTCGTTCTCTTTTGCCAAGGAAACTCTTCAAGGCACAACGTTGTCTGTCTACATCTGCCGATGTCCGCTTGGTAGCTGCCAACGGATCTGCGATACCCACCTACGGTTACGAGAGCCTCACATTATCGTTCGGAAACGGTAAATTCAATTGGAAGTTTCTCGTTGCTGACGTCACAATGCCAATCCTCGGTGCGGATTTCCTCTCTCATTTCCACCTTCTGGTCGATGTCGCCCACCGACGATTGGTCAACGCAGACTCGTACTTGTCGACACATCTTCAACCCGCCCCCTCTAACCTCGCTCTCCACATCAGCGCACCCACGGATGACTACGCCCACCTCCTCACGTCGTACCCGGAAGTTTTCCGTCCAGAACTTCGCCAAATGCCCACGGTTCCTGCCAAGCACGGTATTTATCACCATATCAAGACGACGGGACCCCCAGTCTTCGCAAAGTTCAGACATCTGGCTCCGGAACGATTGGCAGCCGCCAAACAGACGTTCGCCGAAATGGAGAAAATGGGCCTTTGCCAAAAGGCCTCCAGCCCATGATCGTCACCCTTACACATCGTTCTGAAGAAAGACGGCTCCCTCCGGCCGTGCGGGGATTACAGGCGCCTTAACATGCATACAGAACCGGATCACTACCCCCTCCCAAACATTGCCGATGTAACCTCCTACTTGCACAAAGCAAAGGTTTTCTCTACGCTCGACCTCCTGAAGGGGTATTATCAGGTGCCTATGAACCCAGAAGACATCCCCAAGACCGCCATCACCACTCCGTTTGGCACATACACCTTCAATTACTCCTATTTTGGCCTTCATAATGCTGGGGCAACGTTTCAACGTCTCATGGATGGCATCTTAGGGGACCTCCCTTTCTGTGTATGTTATGTGGACGACATACTTGTGTTCTCCTCCTCAAAAGAGGAACACCTCCGTCACCTGCGCATCGTGCTCGACCGCCTGCAACAAAACGGCCTTGTAGTCCGGTACAACAAGTGTACCTTTGGCGCCAACGAAGTGTCGTTCTTAGGGCACCGTATCACTCCTGAAGGAGTCCATCCCCTCCCTGAGAAGGTAGCAGTAGTTCAGAATTTCCCCACGCCCTCGACCGTCAAAGCTCTGCAGGAATTCTTTGGCATGATCAACTATTATCACCGTTTTCTGCCAGCCATTGCCGCCACTCTTGCTCCCCTCTACGCCTCCTTCAAGGGCAAGCCAAAGGACCTGAAGTGGGGTCCCCTTCAAGAAGCAGCCTTCTGCAATGCAAAGAAGGCCCTATCAACTGCTGCGGCTCTCACTTTTCCTATCCCGCACACCCCTCTCCTTCTCTCCACCGATGCCAGCGACGTCGCTATTAGTGCAGTACTCGAGCAGGTGGTCAAAGGCTCGCCCGGCCCATTGGCCTTCTTCAGCAGAAAACTGTCCAAGGCAGAATTGGGTTATTCTACCTTCGATCGAGAATTGCTGGCGGTGCACTTGGCTGTCCATCACTTTCGCCATTTCTTAGAAGGTACGCCCTTCGTCATTCGTACAGACCACATGCCTCTGGTGCACGCCTTCACTCGACAATCTGACGCCTGGTCCGCCCGTCAACGCCGACATCTCTCCACCGTGGCTGAATACAATTGCACCCTCCAATACGTCCCTGGGAAAATGAATCCCATTGCCGATGCCCTGTCAAGAAACACGTTGGCTGCCGTTCAACTGGGATTGGATTACAACGCCCTGGCTGAAGCCCAACGACAGGATCCAGAGTATCAAGCTTGCAGGACATCCTGCACGTCCCTCCGTTGGGAGGATTTTCCCCTCGAAGACTCCAACACCACTCTCCTCTGTGACGTCAGTACTGGTTGACCGCGACCTTGGATTCCTGCTCCCATGCGCCGACAGGTGTTTGATTTCATCCACGGCCTTTCACATCCCTCGTGCCGTTCTACTGCACAGCTGCTGAAGGCAAAGTTCATTTGGCACGGCATTTCTAAGGATGCTAAGGATTGGGTCCGTGCGTGTACTTCTTGCCAAACTTCCAAAGTACATCGACACACGGATTCAGGAGTGGGCACCTTTCCTCAACCTCAGCGTCGTTTCGCACACATTCACGTCAACGTTGTAGGTCCCCTACCTACATCACAAGGATATCATTACCTGTTTACCGTCATCGACCGCTCCACTCGTTGGCCTGAAGCCATTCCCATGGATACTGCAACGTCCGCCTCATGTACATCTGCCTTACTCTCTGGATGGATTTCAAGATTCAGTATCCCTGAGCATATTACTTCTGAAAGGGGAACAACTTTCACCTCTCAATTATGGACGTCATTAGCGAATCTCCTGGGCATCACCCTACATCAGACAACGGCCTACAACCCCGCTGCCAATGGAATGGTTGAACGTTTTCATCGCACCCTCAAAGCAGCTTTGATGTCCCGCTGCAAGGATTGCAACTGGTTTACTCAGCTTCCCTGGGTCCTCCTTGGACTAAGGACCACTCCTAAAGACGCCTTTGACGTCTCGGCAGCCGAAATGGTGTATGGCGACCCGTTGGTCGTCCCTGCCGAATTTTTCCCTTCTACGACCTCCTCCGACGATCTCCAGCGCATACGTCACGTCGTGGGAAAATTTACTCCGTGCCGCCAGACTTACAAGCCCCCAGCGAAGCATCACATACCAACGGACTTGCACTCTGCAACGCACGTCTTCCTGCGCAACGACACCAGCAAGCCACCACTAACGCCCCCTTACACGGGCCCTTTCCTTGTGATCCGACGCAGTCCGAAAGCATTCCTCCTAAACATTCGGGGCAAAGAAGACTGGGTCTCCGTTGATCGTCTAAAACCTGCTTATCTTCTGCCAGATGACCCGCCTACAGTTCGCCTCTCTAGATCAGGGCGCCCTATTTAACATGTACAGTATGTCATTTTTAGGGGGGGGAGCCATGTACCAACCGTATGTCACACAATTGTACATAATTATTTTGTATATATTATGGTTGTATCTGCGCTCTTCCCTCGCACTAAAAAGAACCTGAATGATCATGTCTCCGTTTTGCTCAGTAACATTATCTGTCTCTCGAACAGGTCATGTCCTGTTGCCTTGAAATTTTGTATATAAAGAAGAGTGTTCCTTAATAAATAACTCAGTCATTTCCAATATGCCTTTGAGTTCACATCCTCTCTCGGCCCGTCACATTACTAAAGGAATGAAGGGGTAAAATCGTTTTGTATATTTTCAAACTAAAATCAACTCAAGCATGAGCTGTATAAAGAAAATAGAAATATTTATATATATATATATATATATATATATATATATATATATATATATATATATATATATATATATATATATATATATATATATATATATATATATATATATATATATATATATATATATATATTTTTTTTTTTTTTGGGGGGGGGGCTCAGGCCAAATCGTCCTGATGGAAGGTTCCTATAAGTAGCTTCCTAGGGTATATTTGACTACAGTGATACTCCCAGAGAATTCAACTTAAGGTTTCCAGAATTCTAACTCCTGGCGCGAATATCCTTAAAGTTTCCTTTAACATTCTTGACACGCCACATAGCAATCTTCACTTCACATAGCATTTACGCTTCGAGGGGGAAAGTGGCAAAATAAAAGAGGAGCCGTTATTAAGGTTTCCTTCCGCCGTTACTGTTTGAGTATCTAGATGGTGCCATCATCGCCGCCATCTTTATTCCATTATCTGTAGCGAACTGGCTCGGTGATTTTCCCGGTAGCTCTCTCGATATTTTGGATTTATCATGCAATCTTCAGCCTTTTCTGCTTCTGGAAAGTTGAGTATTTGATCTTTGCATTGTATAGATATTAGCTCTTGCCTTACAGTGAAAATTAAGTCAAAATTAAGTAATTTAAAGGAAGAGATATTGCCTGAACCGGAGGCATCTTGGGCGCTGACGTTCATAACGCATGAGTTATTTAGTTAGCCAGAACGACTTTCCCTGTATAAATAGCATAAATAAAATTAGCTATTTAGTCTTAATTGCTAGGAGTTAATTATATTATGCCGATAGTATTTGTATTACTTTCGGCGATTTTGGTAACCGAACCTTGTTTAAACTAGGCTTCCTTGCCTAGGCATTTTAGTTTACTTTCATGCATGATATAATAAGCATTCCTAGTGTTACTAAATTTAAATGAAGCTATTAGGCAATTTATACATGTAAGATATATCGATTGCATATTAATATTTCCTCTTCTAAGATAGTATACAAGAGCTTCGATGATTTAGGTAGTCGATTCTCGCTGCTACTGGGCTAATAGCCTAGTGGCTTTAGTATACTTTCATACATGTTCCCCGGTTACCCTCCTGTATCGTTTTATCAATTCAGGCGGGGATAGATATCTCCTAGAATTATTATATAAAGCGATACTCGTCTCCAGGGGAGAATTAAGGGTAATCCTTCCTTCCTTCTGGGTGTAGCCTTAGGCTACAACCCTAGTGCCTCGAGTTGTCATTCAGGCAGGACTAGGCTAGGGTTTTTTTTTTTTTTTCTGCTCGTTCCCTTAACTGCAGATGGCAAGCTTTGGGTTTAGGTCAGAACTGCAGAGTGCATAGTCGTGTGCTGGCAGCTGGCTTGCAGGGTGAATAGTCATTCCCCTGTCGGATTACGCTGCCGGCATAGGAGGCTAGACCTCCCTAGACCGCACTTGAAGGGGTTACATGATTTACCTCCTTCTCCCTGTGGTCTTGTAGACTAGTCCTGTGCTTGCAGACCCTAGGCTGAAGAATGGACATTCTTCTGCCGCCTAGGATGACGCTGGCACTGGAACTCTGTTTCATTCTTGTTTAGGGGTGGCAGCTAGATGGCTGCCGGCCCTTTAACTGTATTGGCAGACCCTAGGCTGGAGAATAAATTCTCTCCTGTCGCCTAGGATGCCCGCCAATAATGAAACAGTTTCATTAGGGTGTGGTAGGACTGGCAACCTGGCGGCTCCATTTACACCTTATACAGGACCCTTTTACCTCCCTCCTCTGTCCTTCAGTGATAACCTAGCCATCACAACCTTTTTGCCATCCTCCTACAATCTCACCGCTTGCCGGCAGGTTGTAGGGCCGGCTAGGGATTCTGCTTGTAGTGGCCTAGTCACTCAGTTTTCTGGGAGAGCTGTGCCGGCTGGACCAGCTGCCGACGGAAGATCGCTTTGCTGTAGAGTATTCTTCAGTCCTCTCTTGGACTGCCATTCATAAACCTGTGTCCGGCAGAGACCGACAATGGTGGTAGATGGGTGGAAGTCTGAACATCTTATATTCTCCCCTTCCATTTGAACCCTCATTCTGTAGGAAGGAAGTCAGACAGAGCTATTATATCAATCTTCACTCCTTGCTTTTTCTCTCTCTATCAGCTAGTGCCGCCAGTTTCTAACCTACCAGCAGCTGCCGGCCACTACCCTAGCCGGCAAGGTGCTGGCTGGACTGGTGCGCCACAAGACAACGAGCCGCTGGCACAACCGACTTGGCCGGCGACAGCCGGTGACCTGCCAGAGGGCTGCCGGCCACCATCCCAAAACTATGCCTTAGGTGCTAGCCTTGCTGGCAACATGCCGGCTAAAACTACAGTATATGACTATACAGTAGCCAGTATATTTGCAGTACAGATCATACTGCAAACAGAAAACTATGGTATAAAAGTATACAGTAGTTAAATTTCCATGCACAGTCTATTGTTGAGACCATACTATATAAGGAAAGGATTTCTCTTTCCATATACTGATAGATGATCTAGATGATCAGTTACTAGTGACCATCATTATTAATCCTTTTGGAAGCTGGTGTTAAGTTATACTTATCTATCCTTATAGGTTAGAACTCTTCCAATGGGCCTCTTGAAGGGGATAACCCTAGGCTTTAATCTTGAGGGAGGTCACAGTAATTGGCTGGGTAGGAAACACAAGTATGTGTCTTTCCTAATTAATTTCTAGCTTACCTATCCTAAGCTATATGCAATAAAACAAAATAAAAACTATTATTAATCATATTTATTAGTTTATCTAGTGAGATGAACTACCCTATACTCATTTTGTTTTCCCCTCTTTACAGGAGGACCATCTTAAGTGCCGCAGGACTTCTGCGGCCTCGAGGAGTGCAGGACACACTCCCACTGTTCCATCGCCAAGGGACCTCTCAAGTATTGGGACCCCCAGGTGTGTAATGTGTGCAAAGCCTTGGTTACTGAGGCCTTTGATGACCTCAAGACAACGGAGTCAAGGCATGCAGCACGGAGTAAGCTGCGTAGATGAGTCTGTGGCTTCCAGAAAAATGCCACGGGGCCTTACCTCCCGAATGAGCGGATGAGGGCCTATATATTCCCTAAGGCATCTGCATATGCTGTTATACCACAGCCTCACCCTGAGATCCCTTGCGTCCAGATTTCCATAGAGACAGACGTCTCGGATGCGATGAAGGACATCCATCAAGACGAGAGGATGTCAGACGTGTCAGAAGACACCGAAAAGGACCTTCTTGCGGAAGGTCAGGAAGAGCAGTCTACGTTGGCTCCGGAAACTGAAGAGGATGAAGTCAAAACGGTGTCTGTTTCGTTGGTTCCAGCTCCAGAACCAGTACCCTCTACATCCTCTGCTCATCCATTGGACAAAACAGGGAAGACCCTGTCTACCCTCATGTCTATGATGGAGAGGTTCCAAAAGCAGAGCGAAGAAAGGGAAGCTGCATTGAGTAAGGAGATACACCAGCTTGCAGTGTCCAATGGGTCTCACAGGAGACTCAATGTCAAAGATCTTCCCTCGTGCTCTGAGGTAAACCCGTGGAGGCATGCAGAGTACATGCCGATCAAGAATGTGAAGATTTTCATCTCAGAAAAGCTGGGAGCTGTCCTGATTGAAGACATCAAGTTTTGGCCCAACTTTGAGTCTTATCCAGACTGCTTCGTCTGCCTAAAGACGGAACCCGTGTCCAAAGAGGAGTCAGAGCCGAAAGAGATCATAGTGCTTGACCATGCAAAGGGTCAAGCTTTATTGGCTAGCAGTCTGAAGGACAGGGGCTTCACCAACTCTGAGGTGCCAGCCCTGAGTAAGAAACACCCTTCCTTTCTTGCTCCAGCTACATGGCCTTTCTCTTTGCGGAAGTGATAAAGGCAGTGGAAGCTGGGAAACCTTACCCTACACGTGAGGAGTGTAGGCCCTTATCCCTAGCTCTGCCTACAGATCACAAGGACTGAAAGGATATACAGCTTACCTTCTCAGTAGGGAAGTTGGAGGCAGAAATTGCTGGACGGCAGTTCAGTGAAAACCTCCCGAAATTGTCTGACTTTCTCCTGCGCAGAGAGCAGGAGATGAAGGAAAGGCTTGCTGCCTCTCTGTCCCTCCAGACCACCTTGGAGGCAATGGCCAGTGAACTTATATCCCCAGATATGTTTATGGTCGTGGCCAAGACACACTTGGCAACCTTGGTCAAGGACTTCTATGGCTTTGTCAGGGCTAGAAGCGCTTGCAGGGAGTTCGTGTTTTCTTCGGCTGCGGTAAAACATGAACCTAGGAAGCTGATATCTTCCAATATCTAGGGAAAGGACCTCTTCCCGAGTGAAGTGGTCAAAGAAATAGTCGACAAGGCTGCCACAGAGAACAGAAACCTTCTCCAAAAGTGGGGTATGTTAGCTAAGAGTAAGTCTTCCCCGGATGAGGGTCCCCAACCGAAAAAGAAGACAAAGAGGCCAAGGTTGCCCTCTCGCCCCGCAAGACAACAACTTCCCATGACCGCGGTGCCCCAGATAGTGGCACAACCCCAACCCACCTACCAGATAGTACCAAAGCAGGTGGCGACTCAGTCACCAGTCTTCACTCCCGCCTTTAAGAGGCAGACCACTACCTTTCGCCCTAAAGGTAGAGGGTCAAGTAGAGGTTCCTCTAGACGTCCCTCCAGAGGAAAAGGGGGTAGGGGAGGACACGGTCAAGGAGGCAAGCCTTCCGGACACCAGAAGCAATGAGATGCTTCCGGTAGGAGGAAGACTCCAACTATTCCGGGATCGCTGGACCTTCGATCCCTGGGCCCACAGCATGATCAAGAACGGACTAGGTTGGAGCTGAAAGACAGCTCCACCATCATTTCCTAAATTCTTCCAACACTCCACCCCCTTTCTGGAAGATTATACCCGAGAACTCTTGAGGAAACGGGTGATAAGGAGGGCAAAGTCCATCAAATTCCAAGGAAGGCTGTTTTGTGTTCACAAAAAGGACTCAGACAAACTCAGAGTCATTCTGGACTTGTCTCCACTCAACAAGTTCATAGAAAACAACAAGTTCAGGATGCTGACCCTTCAACATATAAGGTCCTTATAGCCAAAAAAGCCACACACAGTCTCCATAGACATGGCAGGCGCCTATTGGCACATTCCGATCAATCGCCAACTCTCCTAATACCTACGATTCAGGCTACAGAAAAGAAAGTACGCTTTCAGAGCCATGCCCTTCGGACTAAACATAGCCCCAAGGATCTTCACGAAGCTTGCAGATGCAGTCATTCAACAACTACGCCTAGAAGGCGTCCAGGTGATGGCCTACATGGATTATTGGCTGGTGTGGGCAGCATCTGAGACGGGATGCATGCAAGCATCCAGGAAAGTAATCCAGTTCCTGGAACATCTGGGATTCAAGATCAACATAAAAAAGGCTTGACTATCTCAAGTTCAAAATTTTCAATGCTAGGCATACATTGGAACTTACAGTCACATCGCCTCTCCATTCCATTGAAGAAAAGGAGAGAGATAGCAGGATCTTTCAAGAGACTACTGAAATCCGACAGGATATCAAGACGCCAACAGGAGAGAGTGCTCTGCTCCCTTCAGTTTGCATCAGTGACAGACCCAGTGCTAAGAGCGCTGCTAAAAGATGCATCAGGAGTCTGGAACTGATACGCATCAAACACTCAAACAGACCTAATAAGACCGATACCGATTCGACTACGATCACTTCTCAAGCCATGGTCGAAGGTCAAGAACCTGAAGAGGGCGGTGCCTCTGCAACCGCCTCCACCTTCAGTCATCACCCAAAAGGACGCATCGAAGGAATGATGGGGATGTGACTCTCACCAACGGAAAGTCCAAGGGACTTGGTCCTCTCTATTCAAGACCTTCAACATCAACATTTTGGAGGCCATGGCAATCTTCCTCACACTGAAGAAATTGTCCTCCTCTCGCCATTCAGTCTACATAAGACTGATTCTGGACAGCGAGGTAATAATGAGATGTTTGAATCGTCAAGGTTCACGATCACCTCAACTCAACCAAGTGATGTTGGGCATCTTCCGCTTAACGGTAAAGAGGAGATTGCACTTATCAGCAGTTCACCTTCAAGGTTTCCGCAATGTGACGACGAATGCTCTATCAGACTAACGCCGATAGAGTCAGAATGGTCCCTAGACGCAGGATCATTCTCCTTCATCTTACATCAAGTCCCAGAACTGCAGATTAACCTCTTCGCGACGAGCGACAACAAGAAACTACCTCGTTATGTGGCCCTATAACAGGACCCTCTAGCGGAAGGGGAGGATGCCATGTCCCTTTATCTGAACAGATAGACCAGGATTTATCTGTTCCCTCCAACCAACTTGCTGCTGAAGGTCCTCAACAAGCTGAGATCTTTTCAAGGAACAGCAGCCCTACTGGCTCCCAAGTAGCCAAGAGCAACTGGTTCCCCCTAGTACTGGAATTGCAGCTGAGGCTGATTCCTTTGCCAGACCCAGTTCTGACTCAACAAGTACAGAAGTCGACTGTCTTCGCTTCATTACAGAAAACCCAAGACCTTCATCTAATGATTTTTTCTCCTTAGCAGTAAGGAAATGGTTTGAGATCTCGAAAGAAAGTATAGACTTCTTAGAAGAATATAAGTCTAAATCTACCAGAAGGCAATATGAGTCGTCTTGAAAAAAGTGGGTTGCTTTTGTCAAGGCAAGGAAACCAAAAGAAATCTCAACATATTTTTGTTTATCCTTCTTAATTCACCATCATGAACAAGGTTTAGCAGTCAACTCGATAACTACGTGTAAATCTGCCTTGACAAGACCTTTACTTTATGCTTTCCAAGTAGACTTCTCTAATGAAATCTTTAACAAGATTCCTAAGGCCTGTGCTAGGCTTAGGCCTGCAGCAACTCAAAAGCCCATCTCATGGTCCTTGGATAAGGTTCTACACTCTGCCTCTATGTTTGACAATGAGAACTGCTCTCTGAAAGATTTGACTCAAGAAGTTATATTCTTATTTGCTCTAGCCTCGGGGGCTAGAGTTAGTGAGATAATGGCCCTTTCTCGGGAAGAGGGCCATATTCAGTTCTCAGAAGTGGGAGAACTGAATCTTTTTCCTGACCCAACGTTTCTCACCAAGAACGAGCTACCTACCAGGAGGTAGGGTCCCTGGAGAATCTGCCCTCTGAAGGAAAGATGTCTCGCTGTGTCCAGTGGAGTGTCTAAAGGTCTATCTTCATAGAACTTCAAACTTCAGGGGAGGACAGCTCTTTAAAGGCGAAACATTGGGTTCAAACTTGTCCCTGAAACAACTAAGGGCGAAAATCACCTACTTCATTTGCAGAGCGGATCCTGACAGTACACCCGCAGGTCACGATCCTAGAAAAATTGCTTCGTCATTGAATTTTTTCCAATTCATGGATTTCGAGCTTCTTCACTCATATACTGGATGGTAGTCATCCAGAGTGTTTTTCAAACACTACGCGAAGCAAGTGCAAGAATTAAAAAGATACGTGGTGGCGGCAGGTAGTGTACTAAAACCTGTCGCTTAGTGCTGCGAGGAACAGTGAATTAATTGGGACTATATTGTATAGTGTGTACATAGTGACACCTTACAGTGCAACATGGTGAGTGAAGTGTCACCAGGGTGACATTATGGACTGTTCCAGTGACTAAAGGTGAAGAATCATAGACTTAACACTAGTGCTGTGTGTTTTTACACAGTACAAAAAGTCTCTCACAGAAATGTATTAGAAAATTATTGAATTTTCAATTGAGTGGCATGTACAATTGTTTACTTTCAGATAAAACAAGTATTTCTGGTCTGACCTGTATTGTCTATGTTTATTATTATTTGCTTGCATTTTTAGTGTTATTATGAAATGTATGCTAGATTACTATTTATTGATTGCCAATAAATAACTGATTGATATTTGCGTCTTATTTCGTCCCGAATCTATATAAATAAAGTTATGTAAGAGCATTACTTTTTTATTCCTTATTATTCTGCATAATAACATAAGAACAACTGATGTAACTTTGTTCCTAAATGTATACAAACCTTTTCTTCCCATGCATACCTTGTTTCAACATGGATATAAACTTGTCTGTTGTGGTATATACTAGACTCAGGAAAAGTCTCGAAGTTTGCATATTTCATATGAACACCTTAGCAACAAAATGGGTATATAGGTCTTGCTATATACCCAACTAGTCGAAGTTTGTATTTTCAAAACGAACAAAGGTTTACATAAGCCACCGTAGCATCCAAGGTATACCACCTTGGATGCTACGGTGGCTTATGTAAACCTTTGTTCGTTTTGAAAATACAAACTTCGACTAGTTGGGTATATAGCAAGACCTATATGCCCATTTTGTTGCTAAGGTGTTCATATGAAATATGCAAACTTCGAGACTTTTCCTGAGTCTAGTATGATTCTTCCCTGTAGGGGGCAGGAAGCACTAACATAGTTTATGATTAGAAGTAATGACATATAATGGTAACGTCATAGGTCTCTTATGTCTAAGCGACCAAGGAAATATTGTCTTGAGGTTAAGGCACAAATTGGAAAATCCACAGATACATTAATGCTCTGGTAAACTTCCATCAGGACGACATGGCCTGAGCCCAAAAAACGGATTTTGAGTGAAGGGAAAAATCTATTTTTGGGTGAGATAGCCATGTCGTCCTGATGGACCCGCCCTCCTTTCTATGAAAAGGCCTTGGCAGGATCCCTCCCAAGATTACGGTATCGGTAGCACCTGCTCAACGCTACAAGGAATAAAGATGGTGGCGATGATGGCGCCATCTAGATACTCAAACAATAACTTAGGAGGGGAACCTTAATAACGGCTCCTCTTTTATTTTGCCACTTTCCCCCTCAAAGTGTAAAAACTCTGTGGGGTGAAGATTGCTATGTGGCTCGTCAAGAATACATCCCCTGATATTATGCGATATCCTTAGAGGAAACGTTAAGGATATTTGCGCCAGGAGTTAGAATTCTGGAGACCTGAAGTTAAATTCTTTGGGAATATCACTGTACACAAATATACTCTAGGAAGCTAATTACAGGAACCTTCAATGAGGACGACATGGCTATCTCACCCGAAAATATATTTTTCTCTTCGCTCAAAATCCTTTATATATATATATATATATATATATATATATATATATATATATATATATATATATATATATATATATATATATGCATATATATATATACATATATATATATATATATATATATATATATATATATATATATATATATATATATATATATATATATATATATATATATATATACGCCAATATTGATTCATAATTTTTCCAATAATTTTTTACGAAGTATACATGAATGAAATTTGTACTAATGACTTAACTTTTTCTGCAAACTCTCCGCAATTCTATTAGCTTCGAATGTGTCCCGTTCATAGAAACTCCTGATTAGCTTTACATATGACAAATAAACGAAGTGAAATCCAGCCATAATATTAGTATTTGGTATCGGGAATATCTTATGTATATTTTCTTAACATTCATATACATACAAACATATGAAAAACAAACAAGTGTAAAAATTATACACACAAATATATATACGAGGAGAATATATATATATATATATATATATATATATATATATATATATATATATATATATATATATATATATATATACATATATATATATATATATATATATATATATATATATATATATATATATATATATATATATATATATATATATATGCATAAAAATCACAGGGAAAAGTGATACTCACATGTAAAAGAACTGCAAGAAAATGGAATAAAAAACGTAAGATTTAAGTCGTGACTAGTTTCGTGTTACTAGTCCTCCTTAAATTTTTATGGTACAATGAGAGTACAAACATGCATACAGATACTTGCAGAAAAGTACTCCTCACCCAAACTAACTACCTGGCCCATTCTTTCAGAAGAGAGGGTCCATTTTGGATGGCAGGTAATTTTTAGGCTTTCCGATATAGTTACTTTATTTTGTCATGCGTTAACCTTATCCATATAAATAAAAAGAAAACATAATCAAATAATTATATATATATATATATATATATATATATATATATATATATATATATATATATATATATATATATATAAATATATATATATATATATATAAATTTATTTATATATATACATATATATATATATATATATATATATATATATATATATATATATATATATATATATATATATATATATATGTATATATATATATATATATATATATATATATATATATATATATATATATATATATATATATATATATATATATATATATATATATACATACAAATATACATACATAAACATACGCACACACACATACACATACACACACATATATATACAGATATATAAAGATATATATATATATATATATATATATATATATATATATATATATATATATATATACTATATTATATATATATATGTATATATGTATATATATATATATATATATATATATATATATATATATATATATATATATATATATATATATATATATATATATATATATATATATATATATATATAAATACACACATTATTAACATTCATATTTTGTATATATTTATGCATATATAACACTATCAAACAATCATACAAATACATATACATTTAAGCATATTTTAGGTAACAATGCACATGAATATAAAACATATCAATAAGTAGCAGCAAAACACATACAATAATTATACTTACTTGTGAATGCAATCGCTTAGATCTGAAAGATTAATATCACATAGGCAGTTTTTATCTGAGGTTCAGTTAGCTCTGCATTAAGTAATTCATAATTTATAAAGTTTGCAGATCTCTGCATCGAGTTTGTAAAATTCCATATACTATATTCGTTACCAGAACAATACCAAATTTGAGGGAATACTGAAGAAAACCAGAAACATCAAATTGAAGAAAAGAAGTCTTGGAACACAGCACCAACAGTTATTTGCATTAAAGATTAAAGATGTAAATATCATCGAAAAAGAAATGGAGTGTCAAAATTATAGAGTATTTCTATACGATGCTAGGCGATAGTCATATTAGAAATAACTTTGCAAATAGAAATAATGTAACAATTGAGGCGGTACCAAAAGTAACAGAAGGTGGTGTAAATAAAACATTAAAAGGCATGCATAAGAAGCAGGAGATGACCAAACAATTGAGTTAATAGATGTGAGGATATTTCATAATAGTAAAACTTGTTGATCTTTACCCAAAATGTCGCCAAGAAAGTTCTAGTCTAAACCACAGCTTGGAAAAACTTTTTCATTACACTAATTCAGAAAACCAGTCACACAAAAAGCCTGAAAAATTTTTGCCCAATAAGTTTTCACTCAGCAATTTATAAAATATTTACAAAAATCATATTGGGCAGAATAGAAAGACATCTAGAGAATCAACCAAAAGAGCAGCCAGGCTTTAAAAGTGGGTATTCAAGAAGAGACCTCATCCAAGTAATTGACAAACCATTATGCATGGGATTTATAGACTATGGGAAAGCTTTTGATTCTGTCAAATCTTCAGCAGTAATGTAAGCCCTTCAAAGACAAAGAATAGATGAACCTTATGTTAGCACACTTGATAACATTTATACTGGAAGTAGGGGAATCCTAAAACTACATGAATTTGGTGAGAAAATTCCTAGTTAGATTGGAGTTCGCAGTGAGACCCCATATCTTAAATTATCAACAGTGTCTGGAATGTAATAAAAAAAAAAAAAAAAAAAAAAAAAAAAAGATTGGGAAAATGTAATCTTCCACATTACTGGGGAATACCTTAACAGATTAAGGTTTCCAGATGACATTGCTTTACTTAGTGAATAATGGAAGGACTTGTAAATGATGATAAAGGATTTGAATACAGAGAGATGAGAAATGTAGAATGAAAGCGAATAAGTGCAATGAAAATTAAGAGAGAAAACAAATAAGGGTTATGGACAAACCTCTACAGATTATTAATAAATATAAGTACTTATTAATAAATATAAGTACTTCTCCAGTATATGAAACCATAATGAGTTAACCATAAGAGGTAATTTGAAAAGATTAAATCCATGTATTTATAAGGAATTATGAGCTCATATTTTCCATAAAGGAAATGAATATATAAGTATTTGAATTTTAAGTTGGAATCGATATCATTCAAGCAATAATCATCTCACGAAGAGAAAATTATACATTATGAAACAGGTTTTATCTGTTAGTAAAAGAGAGAGAGAGAGAGAGAGAGAGAGAGAGAGAGAGAGAGAGAGAGAGAGAGAGAGAGAGAGAGAGAGAGAGAGAGAGAGAGAGTGCACTTAGTGCTGCTGAAGTTCAATAGCTATGAATTGGAATAAGTGAGAATAAGTATAATTAAAAGAAGGTATGGCGAGATTTTGACAAATAAAATGAGATTAAGAAAAGTAGAATGCCATTTTCTCTTAAAAAAAGAAGATTTACTCAGATTGTTCTATCAGCCTTACTAAAGCCTTAAAACCTAAACTAGTTACAGCTCAAAGAGCTGTGAAAAGAATAATGATGCGTTTAACACTAAGAGATAAAAAGAAGAGCAACACGGATTCGGGAGCGAACTGAAGTTGAGGATAATCTAACAACATGCAAGAAAAAGAAATGAACATAGGGAGGACATACAATCAGAATAACAGATAATAGATTGGCATAAAGAATAACAAAATGGGTCACTAGAGATTGCACAAAAAAGTAGGGGAAGGAAGAAAAGACGATGGATTGACGAGTTAAGAAAATTTGATGGTAAAAACTGGCCTAGAGAGACCATAAACAGACGGGAGTGGAAGGATATGTCTGGGTGCTTTGTCCCGCAAAAGACTATTTACGGCTGATGCTGCTGATGATGATGATAATGTATATAATTTTAGGAGACATACAGCTGACAGGAGGTAAAGTGCAAGTGTACATATCGTAACAATTCCTAAATTAAACATTTGTATAGGTATTTATGATAAATGGGTACACAGTATGTGAATTTATCGGATGATGAATCATTGAACAGTAAGTGAATGAAACTTTGGGATAAAACAGAAAACATTAAACCTACAAATTGAATTCACAAATAACATAATTGGGGTATGATAGAAGCAAGAAAAAAAAGTATTGTATTAAATCCCCTAAAAAAACAGATATTTGAATTTATATATTCATTTCTTTTTCATAATAACTGATAATAACAACAGGAGCAATAATAATAATAATAATAATAATAATAATAATAATAATAATAATAATAATAATAATAATAATAATAATAATAATAATAATAATAATGAGAGATGAGTGTTATTCAAATTTTAACCAGAACTTAGCAGTCCAATAAAGATTTTAATCTGGTAAAGTTAGTGAAAGATCGCTAATTAGGCAATGTTATGCCTTAAATGGTTCAATGCTTCTTAATTTCGTATAGCAACCTAAACTGTCTAAGTTTAAAGCATTGGTTTAAATTATTATTATTATTATTATTATTATTATTATTATTATTATTATTATTATTATTATTATTATTATTATTATTATTATTATTATTACGTATCCCATCTATTTCATACAAATAATTCATAATAAATTATCTAAATGAGAGAGAGAGAGAGAGAGAGGAGAGAGAGAGAGAGAGAGAGAGAGAGAGAGAGAGAGAGAGAGAGAGAGAGAGAGAGAGAGAGAATTCTTTATATAAATATTGAAAATATAGTATAAAATAAGATCATTTCATTGCTGCACAAAGGCATAACAAGACACGTGTCTGTATTTACATAAACCCTCATTGAAATTGATGTTGCTAATTCTTCCATTCTCAAAGTCTATCCCTGGAAATTCCCTTTCGCGAAAATTAAAAGAGAAGTGCCAAAAAACCATCTCAATATAAGTTAATTTACTTCTCAAACACGGGCTTCCTTTTAAATATTTAACATGGGTGGAGCATCAATTATGCTTTTGACTATGAACCACCTAAAAAATTCTGATCAACATGGTATGAATTTGAAATCAGAAGTTAGTTGATAAAGAGGAAAAATCTGACTGCTGTGGATGCTATCATAAGCTTTAAAATTCTAGTTCCTGAATTAGGGAGAATATTTAGATTTCTTCAATCTCAACTGTTTCACGATATTCAGGTAATGGGAAAGATCATCTCTCAGGAGAAATCCCCCTTCGATGTTAAGAAAAGAAAGATGTGTCATATTCATTTTATACTTTCTGTACCATAAATTTGTATTTGCATTTCTCTATGGTATAACTATAATAAATAAAAAGGTTATATAATTCCTATTACTAATTCAGAATGAGCTACATTAAAGTTGGACAACTGTCAAAGCTGTAAAAGCTTTGTTTCTAACTTTTCCATATCGCGGTTCAGCTCATCATTACCATTCGAAATTCGACCTTCGAAGTAATATTCATTAGCAAATAGCAGATAATTAACTTAATGAATTATCACGTCCAATTACGTAATGTAATATAACACAAAACTGATATTAATGGAATGAGAATGCTTGAACTCCTTCGACAAACAAATCATAGCGGTCAAAATTCCACTTCATCGATGCCATACCGCTACAAGATCTCTTTCCAAGTACGTGCTAAGGAAAAGCTTTATTTATAATCATTC